>NC_053424.1:39863192-40057195 GCF_007990345.1 Gossypium hirsutum
ACTACTACGAATCCTTCGGACTCTATCGGAACTTAACCCGGATTTAGTATCTCGCACAAAGGCCTTCGGATCTTAGTCCGGATATATTCACTTACACAAAGCCTTCGGACTTAGCCCGGACAGCATTCAATTAATCATGCACATTCATATTTCATTTTCATTTGCGAAACTCAAACACAAGGCACATATCGTCCTTGCACATTCGGCTCAATAGCCACACATAGAGCATGATTTAATCACATTGTAATTTAAGCTCTCTTACTCAAGAACTTACCTCGGGTGTTGTCGAACGATTCCGCTAGCTATTCAACCACTTTTTCCTTCCCTTTATCGGATTTATTTCCCCTTTGCTCTTGAGCTTAGCCTAGCTACATGCATGGCCGAATCTCTTCACCTTTCTTCTTCTTTCCTCCTTAAAATTTTTGGCCAAGGATGAACCAAAGGATGAGAAAATTTTTCTTTGTTTTTCTTTCTAGTTTTTGGCAAGCATGAAGATGAGAAAGGATGAACAAAATTCCCCTTTCTCTTGTTTAGCTCACGGCAATGGGGGACAAACACCACAACACATTTTTTTTTCTTTTGTTTTCCATTTCTTTATTACCCATACTCCTTATTTTATTCTTCCACTAACAAACATGTTTCATGACATGTTTTGCCCATCCTTCCTTGTCATGGCCGGCCACTACTCATTAGGGGGGGGAATTTGACATGCAAGTCCCCCTTTGTCCACATGCACTAGTAGTCCTCACACATTGACCTATCACATTTTAGAATTTTCTCACATAAGTCCTATTGACTAAATTCACATGAAATCAACCAAATTGAAGCTTGAAATTTTCACACATTCATAATTACATATTCTACACAATAAGTATCACATTCAAACATTTCGGTGACTCGGTTTAGCAGTCCCGAAACCACTTCCCGACTAGGGTCAACTTTGGGCTGTCACAACTCTCCCCCACTTAAGAAATTTTCGTCCCCGAAAATCTTACCGGTAAATAGGTTTGGGTATCGTTCTTTCATCGAGCTCTCGGTCTCCCAAGTAGCTTCCTCGATCCCGAGTTTGAGCCATAACACCTTTACTAGCGGAACTCTTTTGTTTCGCAACTCCTTCACTTCACGAGCTAGGATACGCATCGGTTCTTCTTCATAGCTCATGTCGACTTGAATTTCAACCTCCGATGGGCTAATTATGTGCGATGAATCAGATCGATAGCGTCGAAGCATCGAAACATGAAAGACGTCATGAATCTTTTCAAGCTCCGGGGGCAAAATCAATCTATACGCAACCGGACCAACTCGTTCGGAGATTTCGTACGGCCCAATGAATCTTGGGCTCAACTTGCCCTTACGGCCGAACCTGAGTATCTTTTTCCAAGGTGAAACCTTAAGGAACACTTTGTCTCCCACCTGATACTCGATGTCTTTTCGTTTCAAATCTGCGTACGATTTCTGACGATCCGTGGATACCTTCAGACTTTCACGGATTACCTTTACTTTCTGTTCAGCATCTCTAATCAAATCAACTCCGAAAATTTTGCTTTCACCGAGCTCGGTCCAAAACAATGGTGTACGGCATTTACGACCGTACAAAGCCTCATAAGGTGCCATCTTAATACTTGATTGAAAACTATTGTTGTAAGCGAATTCAATCAAAGGTAAATACCGTTCCCATGAACTACTGAACTCGAGGATGCAACATCTCAACATATCCTCAAGTATCTGAATTATCCGCTCGGATTGACCATCGGTTTGGGGGTGAAAAGCAGTGCTAAAATGCAGCTTAGTACCCAGAGCTTCTTGCAATTTCTTCCAAAATCGTGAGGTGAATCTCGGATCTCTATCCGACACGATAGAAACAGGTACCCCGTGTAATCTCACAATTTGATAAACGTACAATTCAGCTAGTTTATCCAATGAAAAATCCGTACGTACGGGGATGAAATGAGCCGACTTAGTCAGTCTATCAACAATAACCCATATCGCAACCCTCTTACTTGCTGACAAGGGCAGTCCGGACACAAAGTCCATTGTGACTCGATCCCATTTCCACTCGGGTATCATGATCGGCTGGAGTAATCCTGAAAGCACTTGATGTTCCGCTTTCACTTGTTGACATATTAAACATCTCGAAACAAAGTCGGAGATGTCCCGTTTCATACCATGCCACCAAAATTGACGTTTCAAATCGTTGTACATTTTCGTACTCCCCGGGTGAATTGACATTCGGCTACAATGGGCTTCGTTCAGAATCATCGAAATAAGTTCCGAATTCCTTGGAACACACAAACGATTTCTGATCCTCAAACAATCATCATCATCAATTTGAAACTCCGATTCCTCGTTCGGAAAACACTTAGCCCGTTTTGCAACCAATTCATCATCGACTTTCTGAGCTTCACGAATTTGGTGAGTCAATAATGGTTTAGCTTTTAATTCAGCTACTAACACACTGTCTGGTAGAACAGACAAATGCACGTTAATCGCTCGTAAAGCAAACAATGACTTCCGGCTTAAGGCGTCCGCAACCACGTTAGCCTTTCCCGGGTGGTAATAAATGACAAGCTCGTAATCTTTCAACAACTCAAGCCAACGTCTTTGTCGCAGATTCAAGTCTCGTTGAGTCATCAAATATTTGAGACTTTTGTGATCCGAAAATACATGGCACTTCTCACCAAACAGATAATGTCGCCATATTTTTAAAGCAAACACGATGGCAGCTAGTTCGAGATCATGGGTCGGATAATTCCTCTCGTGTGGCTTCAATTGTCTCGACGCATAGGCCACGACTCGACCTTCTTGCATCAATACGCAACCCAACCCAAGTAGGGATGCGTCACTATAAATGACAAACTCTTTACCTGATTCGGGTTGCACCAAAATTGGAGCTTCAGTCAAATGAGTTTTCAGTTGGTTGAAACTTTTCTGACATTTCTCCGTCCACTCGAACTTAACATCCTTTTGAAGTAGCTTCGTCATTGGTGTGGCTATCATCGAGAAACCTTTCACAAATCGTCGGTAATAACCAGCGAGCCCCAAAAAGCTCCGAACTTCAGTAACATTTCTCGGAGGTTTCCAGTCCAGTATGGCTGAAATTTTGTTCGGGTCAACTCGAATACCCGACGCGGATACCACATGACCCAAGAAGCTAACCTCTCTTAACCAGAACTCACACTTACTAAACTTAGCATATAACTACTTATCCCGCAAAATTTGCAGCACTAGCCTCAGATGCTCAGCATGTTCGGTCTCGTCTCTTGAATAGACCAAAATGTCATCAATGAACACCACTACGAACCGATCCAAATACGGCCTGAAGATCCGATTCATCAAATCCATAAATACTGCAGGGGCATTAGTGAGCCCAAACGGCATCACTAAGAATTCGTAGTGACCATATCTCGTTCTGAAGGCAGTTTTGGGAATATCTGAATCTCAGATTCGCAACTGATAATAGCCCAATCTCAAATCTATTTTTGAGAACACTGAGGCTCCCTTCAGTTGGTCGAACAAATCATCGATGCGCGGCAACGGATATTTGTTCTTTATCGTCACTTTATTCAGCTGACGATAGTCAATGCACAACCTCATGGTTCCGTCCTTCTTTTTCACGAACAATACTGGTGCACCCCAAGGTGAGAAACTTGGTCGAGCGAAACCTCTATCCGTCAGTTCTTGCAACTGAGCTTTCAACTCCTTTAACTCGGTTGGTGCCATACGATACGAAGCTATCGAAATCGGCGTAGTCCCAGGTACAAGCTCAATACCAAACTCTACCTCCCGAACAGGTGGTAAACCCGGTAATTCTTCCGGAAAAACATCCGGGGATTCACAAACCACCGGCACAGATTCGGGTTTCTTTTCTAATTCTTTGTCATCAAGCACATATGCAAGGTATGCTTCGCACCCTTTTCTTACATATTTCTGTGCCAACATTGCTGATATTACAGCTGGCATCCCCTCCAAGTCCGCAGACTCAATTCGGACTACTTCGTTATTTGCGCACCTCAAATCAATAGTCTTGCTCTTGCAATTCACAATCGCATCATGCGGGGTCAACCAATCCAACCCAAGGATAACATCAAATTCATCAAACGGCAAATGCATCAAGTCCGCTGGAAAACAGGAACCTCGAATTTCCAGGGGACATTTCTTACACACTTTGTCGACAAGCACGTAACGACCCAAGGGATTTGACACCCGAATTACGAACTCAGTAGACTCAATAGGTAAAGTCTTACTGGATGCTAAGGTTTCACATATGTAAGAATGAGTAGAACCGGGGTCAATCAAAGCAATTACATTAGTATCAAAGAGAGTGAATGTACCGGTAATAACATCAGGCGAAGAAGCATCCTCGCGGGCACGTATAGCATAAGCTCTAGCAGGCGCACGGGCTTCGGATCTGGTTATATCATCTCTAGATCCTCTCTGACCACCACTAGCATTGCCCATATTTCCAGATGGTCTACCTCGAGCAGTGGTAGCACCCGGTCTCCCACTCTGATTTGCATTCTGTCCCGACAACCTCGGGCAATCTTTAATGAAGTGGTCAACTGATCCGCATTTGTAACAGGAGCGGTCAGGAAATCTACAACTCCCCGAATGCCATTTACCGCAATATCGGCATTTCGTCCTGTCTCGACGTTCATTCCCAACACTGGCGACCGAAGTGCCTCGTGTACCCACAGGGGGTCGATCACGATCTCGTCCAAAAAGGCCCGAAGTGCCTCTAAACTGGCCCGCATCATCTCGAAATCTCTTCGATGTCTGTTGAAGAGACCTTCCCGAGGATCTTTTACGAAACTCTCCAGTTCCCTCATCAACTCTTTGCTTTTCTTTTCTAAGCTCTTCGCCTTTACAAGCTCGTTCAACAAGTACCACGAACTCTCGTATTTCAAGAACGCCAACGAACATTTTTATATCTTCATTCAGCCCATCCTCGAAGCGTTTACACATAATAGCTTCGGATGAAACACATTCCCAAGCGTATTTGCTAAGTCTAACAAATTTTCGCTCGTAATCAGTAACCGACATGGAGCCTTGCTTAAGCTCAAGAAATTCCTTCCGTTTTTGATCAACAAATCTCTGACTGATATACTTTTTCCGAAACTCAGTTTGGAAAAACTCCCAAGTTACTTACTCTCGGGGCACAATAGAAGTCAGAGTACTCCACCAATAGTAGGCAGAATCACGTAGCAAGGAGATAGCACACTTTAGGCATTCATCGGGTGTACAAGATAGCTCATCGAGTACCCGGATAGTGTTGTCCAGCCAAAATTCAGCTTGCTCGGCATCATCGCTATCCATAGCCTTAAATTCAGTAGCCCCATGTTTTCGGATTCTGTCAACTGGGGGCTTATTTGACCTTATTTGGTCTGTTACCGGTGGTATTGTAGGTGCGGGGGTAGTATTTGTCGGGAATGGAGGTTGTGGAACAGCCATATTAGTTCGAATGTATTGGTTAAACCAATCATTCATCACGCTATAGAATGCTTGTCTAGCTTCATCATTCGGATTACTAGCATTAGGTTGAGAGTCCGCCGGCACTGTCCCTTGTGCGGGAGCAGGCGCTACACTCTCAAGATCATCAGCTACCTCTCGGTCATGATCGGGATCCATTACTATAAATAAACACATTTACAATTGTCAGAAATCACCACACTATCAAGTAATCACATAAAATGGCATGTATAGCTAGACCCAAAACCTTACAGTAGTCCTAGAATCGACTAAACCGTAGCTCTGATACCAATAAAATGTAACACCCCGAACCCGAGACCGACACCGGAGTCGGACACGAGATGTTAACAAACTTTGAAAAATTTTTCCAGACACTGCCCAGTCTGAGTACTAGTCGCTTCAAAAATCATATCTTGAGTTTCACAACTCAAAAATCAGTTTTGTGATTTTTCCCTGAAACTAGACTCATGTCCCCACCTATGGATTTTTTTCTAGAATTTTTGGTCGGGCCAACTAGTACAGTTTATTAGTCAAAGTCTCCCATGTTACAGGGGTCGACTACACTGACCTTTTCCCATTACGACTGGGATATCTCTCTGCACAGAGCTTCAATACTGATGCCGTTTGTTTCTAAGGAAACTAGACTCAGAGAGGAATCCATACATATATGGTATGACCCCTAATTATCTCTGGTCAATTTATAGTGAATTTCCAAAGGCGGAACAGTGAATCCAGAAACTGTTCTGGCCCTGTTCCACAAGAACCCGAATATCTCTTTCTGTACTGTTCCTATAATTGTTTTGTTACTTCCATATGAAAGTAGATTCATCAAGGTTCGATTACATAGTTTATTCACTATTTAATTCCACTCCTATGAATTCTTGTGATTTTTCCAATCCACACCACTGCTGCTATCAGCTTCTGTTTTCAAAGTGAACCTTACCTAATTTGGGGTTTCATGGACCAACTAGGGCCTTGTCATACATAAGCCCACATATGATCATACTTAGCCATTCTAGTGGCTGATCATTTGCTCAACACTTCCATTCCAACTATAGTTACATCATGAAACCATCTATACATTCATAAACACGAATGGTCTAATGCCATACTCCACTTCTACAAGCCATTTTCGCATGGTTGTACACTTATACATTTCATAAAGTACTCGAAAAACAACAATGGGTAGTCCTATACATGCCATATCAAGATTCAACCAAAATAGTACCCAAAAGAGCCTTTGATAGTGTGGGCGACTTCGACTTCAAGATCCCGAGTCCGATAGCTGGAGAACCAAAAATCTATAAAACAGAGGAGCAGTGTAACGAGTAAGCAATTTATGCTTAGTAAGTTTGAGCAAGGAATTCCAGCATAAACAAAGAATAACACACATTTGGCTAAATGGAATATTTCATAATACGCAATTTACCGATATCAAACTTGCTTCACAACATTAACAACCCTTATGTACATACACAATAGACTAACTTAGCCGAAGGCCGGTAGCTCGTTTATCAACTGAGCGAACATTTATTTGTAAGGGCTCGATTAAATTTAACACATACGTAACATATCCCCATATTGGGATGTTTTTCGAGTATTCGCTGGAATTTTACAGCAAGCTCATTCATTACCAAATCACGTACCTTCGGGATTTAACCGGATATAGCTCCTCGTTCAAATGCCTTCGGGACATAGCCCGGTTTTAGTAACTCACACAATGCCTTCGGGACATAACCCGGATTTAACAACTCGCACGAATGCCTTCGGGACTTAACCCGGATTTAATAACTCGCACGAATGCCTTCGGGACTTAACCCGGATTTAACAACTCGCACGAATGCCTTCGGGACTTAACCCGGATTTAGTATCTCGCACAAAGGCCTTCGGATCTTAGTCCGGATATATTCACTTACACAAAGCCTTCGGGACTTAGCCCGGACAGCATTCAATTAATCATGCACATTCATATTTCATTTTCATTTGCGAAACTCAAACACAAGGCACATATCGTCCTTGCACATTCGGCTCAATAGCCACACATAGAGCATGATTTAATCACATTGTAATTTAAGCTCTCTTACTCAAGAACTTACCTCGGGTGTTGTCGAACGATTCCGCTAGCTATTCAACCACTTTTTCCTTCCCTTTATCGGATTTATTTCCCCTTTGCTCTTGAGCTTAGCCTAGCTACATGCATGGCCGAATCTCTTCACCTTTCTTCTTCTTTCCTCCTTAAAATTTTTGGCCAAGGATGAACCAAAGGATGAGAAAATTTTTCTTTGTTTTTCTTTCTAGTTTTTGGCAAGCATGAAGATGAGAAAAGGATGAACAAAATTCCCCCTTTCTCTTGTTTAGCTCACGGCAATGGGGGGACAAACACCACACACACATTTTTTTTTCTTTTGTTTTCCATTTCTTTATTACCCATACTCCTTATTTTATTCTTCCACTAACAAAACATGTTTCATGACATGTTTTGCCCATCCTTCCTTGTCATGGCCGGCCACTACTCATTAGGGGGGGGGGAATTTGACATGCAAGTCCCCCCTTTGTCCACATGCACTAGTAGGTCCTCACACATTGACCTATCACATTTTAGAATTTTCTCACATAAGTCCTATTGACTAAATTCACATGAAATCAACCAAATTGAAGCTTGAAATTTTCACACATTCATAATTACATATTCTACACAATAAGTATCACATTCAAACATTTCGGTGACTCGGTTTAGCAGTCCCGAAACCACTTCCCGACTAGGGTCAACTTTGGGCTGTCACACGAAGAAGCATCCTCGCGGGCACGTATAGCATAAGCTCTAGTAGGCGCACGAGCCTCAGATCTGGTTGTAGCATCTCTAGATCCTCTCTGACTGCCACTAGCATTGCCTGTGTTTCTAGACGGTCTACCCCGAGCAGTAGTAGCACCTGGTTTCCCACTCTGACTTACATTTTGTTCAGGCAACCTCGGGCAATCCTTGATAAAGTGGTCAGCTGATCCACACTTATAGCAGGAGCGGTCATGGAACCTACAGCTCCCCGAATGCCATTTACCACAATGCTGACACTCCGTTCTGTCTCGACGTTCATTCCCAACACTGGCGACCGAAGTGCCTCGTGTACCCACAGGGGGTCGATCACGATCTCGTCTAAAAAGGCCCGAAGTGCCTCTAGACCGGCCCACTTCATCTCGAAATTTCTTCGATGCCTGTTGAAGAGACTTTCCCGAGGATCTTTTACGAAACTCTCCAGTTCCCACATCAACTTTTTGTTTTTCTTTTCTAAGCTCTTCGGCTTTACAAGCTCGCTCGACAAGTACTACGAACTCTCGTATTTCAAGAATGCCAACGAACATTTTTATATCTTCATTCAGCCCATCCTCGAAGCGTTTACACATGATAGCCTCGGACGAAACACATTTCCGAGCGTATCTACTAAGTCTAACAAATTTTCGCTCGTAATCAGTAACTGACATAGAACCTTGCTTAAGCTCAAGAAATTCCTTCCGTTTTTGATCAACAAATCTCTGACTGATATACTTTTTCCGAAACTCAGTTTGGAAAAACTCCCAAGTTACTTGCTCTCGGGGCACAACAGAAGGCAGAGTACTCCACCAATAGTAGGCAGAATCGCGTAGCAATGAGATAGTACACTTTAGGCATTCATCGAGTGTACAAGATAGCTCATCGAGTACCCGGATAGTGTTGTCCAACCAAAATTCAGCTTGCTTGGCATCGTCGCTATCCATAGCTTTAAATTCAGTAGCCCCATGTTTTCGGATTCTGTCAACTGGGGGCTTATTTGACCTTATTTGGTCAGTTACCGGAGGTATTGTAGGTGCGAGGGTTGTATTAGTCGGGAATGGAGGTTGTGGAACAGCCGTATTAGTTCGAATGTATTAGTTGAACCAATCATTCATCACGCTATAAAAAGCTTGCCTAGCCTCATCATTCGGATTGCTGGCAATAGGTTGAGAGTCCACCGGCGTTGTCCCTTGTGCGGGAGCAGGCGCCACACTCTCCACATCATCAGCTATCGCTCGGTTGGGATCGGGATCCATTACTATAAATAAACACAAATTCAAATGTCAGAAATCACCACACTATCAATTAATCACATAATGGCATGTATAGCTAGACCCAAACGTATTACGGTAGTCCTAGAATCGACTAAACCATGGCTCTGATACCAATAAAATTGTAACACCCCGTACCCGAGACCGTTTCCGGAGTCGAACGCGAGGTGCTAACAGACTTAATTACTTTGTTTTCACAGTCCATTTAAAAAAAATTCCAGACAGGCTGGCTAACCGCGTCACTGTCGCCTTAAAAATCATATCTCGAGTTCCAAAACTCGAAAACTGATTCCGTAAAATTTCCCTGAAATTAGACTCATATATCCATCTGTGGATTTATTTCTAGAATTTTTGGTCGGGCCAATTGGTACAGTTTATTAGTTAAAGTCTCCCCTGATTCTGGGTTCGACTACTTTAACCTTCATGTATTACGACTTGGATATCTCCCTGTACAGAGCTTCAATACTCATGTCGTTTGTTTCTAATGAAACTAGACTCAAAGGCGAATCTATACATATAAGGTATGACTTTTAATTGTCTCTGGATAATTTATGGTAAATTTTCAAAGTCAAAACAGGAGATCCAGAAACTGTTCTGGCCCTGTTTCACGAGAACTTTAATATCTCTTAATATACTATTTATATGAATTTTTCGTTACTTTCATATGAAAATAGATTCATCAAGGTTCGATTAAATAATTTATTCACTATTTAATTCCATTCCTACAAATTTTAGTGATTTTTCAAATCCACACTACTGCTGCTGTCAGCATCTGTTTTCAAGGTAAACTTTACCTATTTCGTGGTTACCATGGACCAACTAGAGTTTTGTCATACATAGGTCCACATATGATCATATTTAGCCATTCCAATGGCTGATCATTTGCCCAACACTTCCATTCCGGTCCATAGTCACATCATGAAACCATATATATATACATAAACACAAATGGTCTAATGCCATACTCCACTTCTACGAGCCATTTTCGCATGGCTGTACACACATACATCACAAAAAGTACCTGAAAAAAAACAACAAAGGGTAGTCCTATACATGCCATATCCAGAGTTCAACTAAAAGAGTACCAAAAGGGCTTTGATAGTGTGGATGACTTCGACTTCGATGATCCCGAATCTGATAGCTAACGAACAAAATCTATAAAACGGAGAGCCAAAGCAACGGGGTAAGCATTTTAAAGCTTAGTAAGTTTCAAGTAATGAAATCGGCTTTGACTAAAGTATTACATTCACATAGCTAAATGAATCACTTTATTAATACACATTCTCATAATCATACTTACTTCACACTTCATCAACATATACACACACAAGGTATCAACCTATCTAAAAGCCGAAAGTTCGTTAGTCGATTGAACGAATACTATTTAAAACGAATCGACTTTTCCGATGCACATGCAAACATACCTTATCGTTTGGGTTTTTTGAGCGTATTAATTGAATTTATTACAGCACAAAACGCTCACCTTCAAACCCAAGTTTCTTCGGAATTTAGCCGGATATAACCACAAACACAATTGCCTTCGGGTCTTAACCCGGGTATAGCAACTCGCACAAATGCCTTCGGGTCTTAGCCCGGATATATCAACTCACACAAATGCCTTCGGGTCTTAGCCCGGATAAAATCACTAGCATAAATGCCTTCGGGACTTAGCCCGGATAAAATCACTAGCATAAATGCCTTCGGGACTTAGCCCGGATAAAATCACTAGCATAAATGCCTTCGGGACTTAGCCCGGATATCATTCAAATGCTCATGCACACATATATCAATAATCATGACACATCCATATTTCATTTTCGTTACTAAGGCTCAAACACAAAACATTTATTAAACCTTTCCAATTTTGGCTCAATAGCCACACACAAAGAGCATGATTTCAATTGGCTTTATAACATAGTCTCTATGCACATTCGGCTATCCGTCATAGTATGACTAATCATTTCGATATAATTCAAGTAGGGTCATTACTCTAAGACTTACCTCGGATGTTGTCGAACGGTTTCGACGGCTATTCGATCACTTTTTCCTTCCCCTTATCCAACTTTGGTCCTCTAAGCTCTTGAGCTTAATTCAAACAGATAGAGCTTATTTAATAATTTATCAATTTAACTATTCGATTAAATACATTTATATTATACAATTAGGTGCGAATAATTTTATTGACTAGTTATTCAAGCATTATACATGTGCTCTACTCATGCACCACCGAATAATAGGACTAGCTTAATACCTTGCATTTTCGAATTCATATACATCATTTAGTTCCTCATAACATACATTTTGTCCCTAACCAACCCAAGAGCCCAAAGCATCACTTACAATGCCGAATTCCAATTAAGTCTACCATCATAGCATTATCATATTTATGCACTTGGTAAGTTGCGTTTGAACACATTCGGCACTAGGTGTCCAAACCAATGTTCCTCGAACACTAAACCCAATTTATAACCAACTCAAAACTCCTTAACAACAAGCATTTAATAACAATGTACTTAACCAATTCCTTAAACATGCATTCGTCAATTACACCAAGACCATCTTAACTCGTTTCTCATCTTGCTAACAAAAACATAGTAAAGCAAATCTTCATACACAATGGTTATCAATTCATCCATTCACTAGGGACATGACCTAATGTTCAATAACAACCCCTCCTTTACCAAGTACACATTCAGCCTTGGTACATAATAAGGTAGCCGATTTCTTTCCCTTTAGCACCCATTGCTCACATATGATTATTTGTATAGTTCAAACACTCATCTATCTTTGCTCATCTAAATTTAACATGGAACAACAAAATTCACCATTGTCAAATACCATAGCCGAAAGCCCTAGTCCATAACACAAATCAAAATTTCTACATGGGTTACAAAAGTAGTTTGATATCTTACTCAAGATTAACCAAAATTTCATGAACTAATATAAACTTCTTACCTTGCTATTAGCCTAAGATGGCCGAATGCCTCCCTCCCTACTTCCTCTTCACAATCGGCCAAGAAGAACAAAATGAGAAAGACTTTTTGTTCTTTTTTTCTTTCCCTTTTCCCGCTTCTACACGGCTAAGAAGAACTAAAGTATGAAGCCTTTCCCTTCTTTTTTTTTCGGTCATGCATGAGAATGATGAACACATTTTTTTTCCTTTGTTTTCTTCCTTCAATTTCTTATTAGTTTATTGCCCATGCTTCTTATTTTATTTTTCCATTAACACAACATGTTTCATGACATGTTTTGCCCATCATCCCTTGTCATGGCCGGCCACTAGTACTTAAATGGGGGGAAATTGACATGCAAGTCCACCCTTTTGATTACATGCACTATTAGGCCACTTGCATTTGCCTAGCACATTTCAAAATTTTCTCACATAAGTCCTATCAACTAAATTCACATGCAATTAACTAAATCGAAGCTTAAAACTTTCACACATTTATATTCACATATTTTAGGCAATAATTATCACTTTCAAATAATTTGGTGACTCGGTCTAGCGGTCCCGAGACCGCTTTCCGACTAGGGTCACTTTAGGGCTGTCACACACACGGCCAAGCCACATGCCCGTGTGCCAAGCCGTGTACCCTTCAAAGTAACCTCAAATGCCCGTGTGCCAGGTCATGTGCTAGGCCATGTGACGGCCTAACTTGCAACCCTTTGAAGGCCACACGACCGTGTCACTTGGTTGTCTGTCACACATGGCTAAGACACACACCCGTGTCTCTCGCCATGTGGATGAAACATAGGCCATTTTCAAGCCATTTTTCTCACCCAAACTAGCATGTACCTACAAGCATTTTTGCAAATATTTACAAGCCATAATAAGGCACCAAAATCATGAATATTTTAGCTATATACATATGGTATAATAACATACAACCAATATGCCCAAAGGCACCTTAAATGACAACATCTAAACATGTATAACCATGTACTCAATTCGACCAAAATAATCAACTTACTTCTAGGTATATTTGCATCAATGCCTATCATTGAATTTACTTACCAAAACATACCAAATGGTACTAAATATGTCATTCAACTACTAGCATCAACATTCATATATGTCATTCATAACAAAATAACAATTCACCACATTTCCAAATAAGACACATGACATATACATAATATGCATATTCATTACTATCATTTCATCTTCCATAATTTAAACATATTAAACCAAACATCAACCATTTTAAGGCTACTTATGTAGATACCAAAATAATTCATTACACCAACAAAATGCCAAAACACAAGCCAAGTCAAATGGCCATATCAACAACTAAAACACATAAGCCAACATTAGCCATTATACCTATACATGCCATTATAACCAAAATCAAGACAACAGAAAGTACCAAAAGAGCTGATGGATAGTGCGATATAGCTCCGACAAGCTTCCAACCTGGACGAGCTTTCGATTCACTATAAACCATGGAAAATAACATGGAGTAAGCATTTAAGCTTAGTAAGTTCGTATAACATAGAACATAACTTACCATTTAATCACATAATAGGTAAGTACACATAGTATATCCCAACATAATTTGGCCAAATGCCTAAGCATTACATCAAAACATTTTAGCCATGTAAATACATACATAAACAAATAAACATGGATGAACACAATATTTTATTAAGCTTCATTTACATATATCATCCATTTCATTTCTCAATACACCTTGTATCATCATTTTAATGTAATTCACATTTATCCCTATAAGAGTTTATATTGAACTTTTACCATTTTGTGTCAGAATAATGTCTGGTGAATCATTTAGAATACCATTGGATACCCGAGATAACTCACACATAATGTGCTAACTCATCATAATTGTAACCCGTCAAATCCTGTACATGTATGCTCACACGAGCTGTGAAAATAGGTCTACTCACACAAACTGTGAGTCGAAATGTAGCTACACAATGCTGCTCACATGAGTTATGGAGTATTTGCAACACATGCCAGACCTCAGCCATCGGTATGACATTTAGAACCAGCACCAAAATCATGTAAACCCTAATGAAATGTCATTTGTATCCTACAAATTCCTAAGGTTCAAACGGGACTCGATAATTATCTAACTTCGTTGGATATGCAACCGGTATATATGTATAGCAATTCCCAACATAAGTATATGTCATTCAAAAAGCATATATACACAATTTAATTACACGAACTTACCTCGACGAGTATACGTAGATACGGAGGCTACTAATCTGAGACTTTATCTTTGCCCCAATCTAAAGACGTACGAGGTTTGTCTTGATCTAAACGAATAAATTTAGCTCGATTCAATGTGCATTTTATTCAATTTAACCCAAAATTATATTTTAACAAAATTATCATTTTGCCCCTATACTTTTAATTTCTTTGCAATTCCACCACAACCCATCATAGCTGAAATCAATTAGGTCCTAGGAAGCCCTATATTTCATTTATTTCACTATTTCACCATATAAAATTTTCATTTTTCAATTTAATCCCTATTTGACATTTTCATCAAAAATCACTTAACAAAGTTGTTTATTTAACAACTATCCATTTTCTTCCATAACTCATCAAAACTCATGCACATTTATTAATGGTAAAACCCTAATAGTTTAATAGTTTCACAAATTAGTCCTCGGGCTAGCTAGATTAAGCTAAACGATCCTGAAAACATAGGAATCATTAAAAACGGGACAAAAATCACTTACAATGCAAGGTAAATGGTTTATCCAAAACTTAAAGTTTCCATGGATATCCTTCTCTTTTAATTTTAGTTGTAAAATAGGTTAAAGATGATGACTTTGTTATTTGTTTTATTTAATTAATCATTTATTTACTAAATTACATATATAGCCATTAATAACATTAAAATTTTCACAAATGCCAAGCCATTTAGTCAATAAATAATAAAATAATTTTTTGACTTCGGATTTGTGGTCCTGAAACTATTATTTCGATTTTACTAAAAACGGGCTGTTACACCACTAGCCTATAGAACTATCACAATCAATCGGGTAACTTCTTTCCTTATCTTTTTCGGGGCTACAAATTGAGGACAATGTGTTATCTACAGTATGGAGGGAGAACATAGGAAATTTGTTTTAAATTTTTGTATTTTTCTTTGATTTTTCTTTTCATTTGTGTGCTTGAGCTTGTAGAACTACAAGTGATTGGTTAGGAGCATGTACATAGGTTGCTTGTATCTATAGTAAATTTGGCATTAGGATAAGTGATTTTAAATTTTTTTATTATTTGACTAATAAGTTCTATATGTTACACTATAAATAGGCATCAAAGCAATTGAATGTACCAAATGATATAAAGAATCCAAGGAAATGAGCATGCTAGTATGAATGATAAATTGTTGACTTTGTGGTTGTTTGGTTGATTAGAGTTGTGAATATTGAGTTACCTAGGGAAGACCTAAAGCACTATTTGGAATCTATTTAGAGCCAAAAGGCTAACCCTATTATTTATCTTTAGTACCTATTTTTAAGCCAGAAAACACTTCTTGATGAACCTTTAATATAAAACCTGAGCCAAAATATCAATTTGCACTTATCATTTTTCTTTGGTCCTAATCTGCACGACTATAGACATCTAGCCTTGCATATTGAGGGTCAAGTAGATACATTATGGAGGATTTTGTAAAAACAGAGTGAAATAGGTGAGATATAGTGATTATAGGTTAGCTAATATGTACAAAAAAATAAAAATTCAAAAAGAAAATCAATACAAGTAGGAAACTACTTAAAAAGTAGAAGCATTTGTGAGTGAGATGTGTTAGAAAAAGAAAATGTGACAAAGTCACAAAACTAGAAAAGCTCGTTCATTAGTGTGCAAAAACTCGTGAGCTAACTATGATTGTTATTATTTGTTGTGACTTCCTATGTAGAGAAATAAGGAAGGTGAGTGAAGAAGAAATAAGGAGGTGAGCGGGAAGCGGTTACAAAGGGGGAGAATAGGGGACAATATGATGTGCCAAACTATTTTTGTTCTTGAAACTATTGGATGCTTACTACTCTTGAAATTTATACCAGTCCTAGGCTTCAGAACATTACAAGCCGAAAAGCCCCATGTGATCTAGATAGACTTATTCACAATTTGAAATCATATTGAATAATTACATTTATGACTATTTGTATTCTGCTAGGATAGTCAAATTATTTGTATAATTTATTGATAGATTCTTACATTTGATACCATTAATGCTTGTATGCTTCGTAATATACTGAACTTAGGTGTTTGATACCAAAAGTGGTAAGTCACTTATATCTCATGCCAATATTATGTGAGAATATGAAATGTCTATTCATGTGCTCCAAAGCTAAGATTTGTACTATATTTGTTCAATGGTCATCTTTTTGTTTCTTTTTTTTGTTGTTGCTTGAGGACAAGTAATGACTTAAGTATGGGCGAGTTTGATCTGCCATAATTCGACGTAGCAGATTAAACTAGTTTCCACACTTTAGGAGCTTAAACATAAGCATTTTAGTTATGTGTTAGTTACATTTTAGAAAATTTTGTTAAGTGTAATAAAATGTATTATTCGAGTCTTTTATTGACCTTAGGGGCCGAATAAGGCCTAAGGGTGAGCTAATACACTTCTTGAGTGTGTGAGAGAATATTAGAAGGCGTATTTACTCAATATTGGCCGCTTAGTTGTACCACGGAGCATGCAATGTCGTAACATAGGGAGTAGGATAAGAAAACTCCAAGAGTGCCTTCAATGTCGCAACACAGCCTAAGGATGTCATGACATACCCCTGAAGACACCTGGAAGCTAAGCATACTATAATCAATGTTGCGACACAGGACCTGGTGTGTCACAACATAGCCTTTGCATGGGAAATTAATACGAGCTAAGGATGTTTTGGTCTGTTCAATCCAACTTTAAATTCAAAAACATCAACTGACCAAGGGTTAAGGACGATGGACATTCTAAGCCTCTAAATAGGCTCAACTAACACGTGTTATAGACACCTCTTTCTTTTGTATAATTTTCTATTTAGTTTAAGTCTTTAGTTTTTCCTTTCTCTTAGTTTTTAGTCTTTATTTCCATTCCTGTTATTTACTTTCAGAAAGAAATCAAATTCCGAAATTATTCTCAAACTCTTTTATGATTCTACATTTAAAATTCAATACAATTAGGCTTCTTCTAAACTATTACTCTTAAAAGTGTTATTCATGTTCATTCTTTCTTTTAACTTTATACAGTTTACTAGATCCATGAGGAACTAATCCTCCTATGGGGGACTAGTGAGTAGAGGTATAAATAATTAATTGCTTTGTAGGGATTCCTTACCGAATCAGGTGTCTAAGAGAGGAAGAACATAAACACTAGGCCTGACAACCCTAGAAAGTTAACAAGGTGGGAATTAACCCAAAATTAGTATGTCCTATTCGTGAACACCTTAACACTAAATCAGTCTAGACTATGAGGTTGGAAGATAAGTAGTCATTGCCGACTCAGTATTTCAGTGGACATATTTGAAGATTCTGTAGAGGTATTTACTAGATGATTGAATAAGAAAGCCCGAGACAACAGTTGATTATTATTGCCAAAGGGAGCTAATCACCTATGTCCAAATTTGATATTTACTTCCTTTTTTGATTTCTTGTTTTCCATTCATTTAGTTACTTTAATTTCTTTTTTTATTATTTTATTATAATTCAAAAACTCCTCTTTTATCTCTTGTAGTATAAACTGTCTGGATTATTAATTAGATCTATTTATGTTTAAGTCAAGATTAATTTAGTGCTTGCCTCCCTTGGGTACGATTATTTTGTTTTCGGCTTTCATAAACTCTTTAGTTTTCTCTCTTGGAATCAGTTTCAATCCAAGAGTTCTTTTATAATATATAAGTATTTCATTTATTTCTTCTTCAAAAGGGACAATATTTTATTCTTCCAATTGACAAATTGGTTACTCCATTCTCTACTCGACATCAAAATTAGGATTATTCTAATCTATTTTCCTTTTTGATTCGATTGTGTTCTTATATGTTTTATTCAATTAAGATTAAAATTATGAATAACATGAATGGCTAAATCACTTAAGGAAGATTAATGAGTGGATAATGACGTGATTAATAGAGGATTTAGGTTATTTTGAGAGGATTTGTTGGTATAGATTACGTGTTCCTAAACCTTAGGTTGACAACCCTAGGAAGTAATTATAGGTTAAATGAGATTGGGAGATAAGTTTACCCGTGTAAATCATAGTTTACCTTGGTTAAGAAAGTGTGTAACACCCCTAACCCGTATTCGTCGCTGGAATGGGCTTACAAGGCATTACCGATCATATCACAACTCAAATGAACATATAAAACATAAGTCATATTTGTATATATATTATTACTAATTAAATATTTAACATAAATCATACTGCATATACAAATCATATCACAAATTTCGATTGAAACCATATCAAACATATATCATAATTACAAGTCAATAAACATGTCCCAAAGTCATATCATAATTTCTTTAATAATACATCATTCAAATCATGTGCTCATGATGTTAATAATATTCGAACACCTAATAAAAACAATTATTTTACTTCATAAATCATTCATGCACATTTTATACCAAATGAATCATAACTCAAAGCTTTTGATCATATTATAATCGGCACAAACAACTTCATAAGATGGTCAAGTTTTATTTTTTTAAACATATTAGCCATATACACATTTAACCATGGTATCAATAACCAAATCCAAACTCGATTGCCAAACCTAACATGTCTAACTTAATAACTTACACATTACAAATTATATGCGCATACATTAACACATCCAAACTTATAATATTACCTTTATTTTATAACTAAAACCATACATATTACTCCACACTTTTATTCATGCTCACCTGTAACCGAATCATCCAATTTACATGGCTTAATTTCCATAGCAAAATTTACCATATCATTTCAAAACATTTTGAGCACGTATAACAATTTCAATTTGACCTAAACCACATGCTAGTTATCATGCCTAGAATTCATGCACAAAATCAAACCTCATCTCATCTATTCGGCAATCAAATATAACCACAAAATGATACAAGTTCTTACTCTTAAAATTAAGCTAAAATTTCCATTTCAAATCAATACAAAAATGACCAATGCATATGGCAACATCACATCAATATATATATACATACCAAATACCAATATTACATACTCATCAACAGGAACCTAAAGCCATAGCTGAATACTCATGTGCAAATTATCCACTATTTCCAAATCAATTCATCAGTGAAATTTTAGCATTACAAACAAACTCAAAAAAATAACCATATTTAATAGTCAAATACCCATAGCATAATATATTCCACACATAGTGAATACCACCAAATTCAACATTTACATATAACTAAACAATTAGCTATATAATTTAATCACCTTCACCGAAACATAAACCAACCACTCCAAGCATATTAACCGTGAAACTTACCTCTAAAATAAGTTTAAGTCACAAACAATACACATAGACATTAACATTATGATCAAGCCATTTTCACATGGCTAAATATATATACATACTTCAAGATTAAATATGTCATTTAGCCTATACATGCCATAGGTTCAAAGATCAAACTTACAAAATAACCAAATAGCGATCGATAGTGTGACGAATTTCCTTGACGATCCCTGAGCTTGTAATTAGCTTCCAAAAATCTATAAAACATTGAACGAACACACACAGTAAGCTTGAATAGCTTAGTAAGTCATAAACAAATAAATCATTTCAATGACATACATAATTCAATTGAACTAGATCGAATCAAGAAAACCTTAACCACATAAACATTTATCATGTTTGCAAATTCATATATCATCACTTGAACATTAACATTGTAATGTCATTTGACCGAATATGAACAATTACATTAACATATATAATTCACTCTTTTATTAGGCAAATTTCATATCTTAATCTTAAGTACTATACTTACCTTATTTTCATAATCAATTAACTTCGTACGTACCTGAGCCATTTAGCTCGTTTTCACATTCAGTCTTAACTCAATATTGCCCGTTGAACCATCTGGAATCAATAAGGATACTCGGATATTAAAAAAAATCGTACAATACCAACATCCCAGACGTGGTCTTACATGTAATCGCATATCAATGCCACTATCCCAGACAAGGTCTTGCACGAAATCATATACGATGCCGATGTCCTAGACATGGCCTTACATGTAAATCTCAAATCGATGCCAACGTCCCAGATGTGGTCTTACACTAAATCACATATCAAAATCCTATGTCATGACATATGTATCCTAACTATTCCTAAGGTTCGTACGGGGCTTTCGGACGTCGTAACTCAATCATTTCATGCTCATAACAAATCATTCCATGCTAAATACAATTCGACTAGGTAGTTACACATTTATAAAATTTAATTCGGCTATGTATAAAATAAATACATTCAATTTAACATCATTTATTCACTTATAAACTTACCTCGGACAAAGATGAATGAACCGGGACAACTATTCGACGACTTTAGATTTCCCCCAGTCCAATTTTGATTTCCTCTTTTCTTGATCTGAATTAATATAAATTAAACTTATTTAATCACACATGTACTCAAACTCACCCAAAAACACATAAAAGGGAAATTTTCACTTCAGCCCCTAACATTTCACATTTTTCACAATTTAGTCCCTATTTCACAAAACACAAAATACACATAATTTCACTAAACTCTAGTATAGCTAAATTTTATTAAGGTTCATAGCAGCCCATTTCTTTCATTTACTTCACATTTGACCCTTCAATTTACAAAATTTACGATTTAATCCTATATAGAAAATTTTACCAAAAATCACTTAATTAAACATATTAATCTAACAACATATTTTGATTTTCCATCATCAAACAACAAAAACCACAAACTATCATCAATGGCAATCCATGAATATATCATCAAATTCAAAAAATCAAGCATGGGCTAGCTAGTATTCAAAGCAATGATCTCAAAAACATAAAAATCATCAAAAGCCGAGCAAAACACATACCCAAATTAAACTCCCAAAGGTGCCGAATGTTTAAAGCTTCCAAAGTTTTATTTCCTTCTTAGATTATATTGGGAGGCTCATTACTTCAATTAGTCCCCGTGTTCCTCGAATAGATCTCTTAATTGTTGAGAGGGTTGCCCAAAAGCAGTATATAAGGCGTACCCAGTAAAACTTACAAGTAAACCAGATATAGAGATGGCGACTAAGGTTGCTGTTTCCATTATTATATAATTTCAAGATCACAATGGGTCTATGATAAGATTGTTTATTTACAGCGGAATGATATACAAAGTCAACAGATCTCACTGAATACAAAATAAGATTTATGGCTACACAAACCATTGAGGGTAGTTCTAGATCTGGTCCAAGACGAACTGTTGTAGGGGATTTTTTGAAACCATTGAATTCGGAATATGGTAAGGTAGCCCCTAGATGGGAAACGACTCCTTTGATGGGTGTCGCAATGGCTTTATTTGCGATATTCTTATCTATTATTTTGGAGATTTATAATTCTTCCATTTTACTGGATGGAATTTCAATGAGTTAGATTCACAAGAATCACGAAGCCTCGCGTTTCAATACAAAAATTGAAACTTTTAGTTCTCGAATTTTTTAGCCCCATTCTATTTCGGTAGTTCGACTGCGAAATTTATTTGTTTCTGTATTTCCAGAATATGAGTGTGTGACTTGTTATAATTGATCCTTCTTCTTCAACCCCGTGTCGGTGCATAAGAATTTCACTAAAAAGATTTTCTTATTTCTTAATTCTTTAACCTCACGATCTAAAATCCGAATCGGTTCTTCCTCGTATGTCATATCAGATTGAATCTCAATCTTAGACAGGGAATTCACATGCTGTAACATCCCGAATTAGGGCCTAGTAAGAACAGTGGTTTTGATACCATAATTCTAAGATAAAAATAATTATTATATGATTCTTATGAGGTCTATGATATGAATGCATGCTTATGTAAAAGTTTCATAAAGAAATTCTATGCATACAATGTCTAATTGAACTTTAGGGTCCATATTGAATAAGATGCAAAACTTGCATTCTAGAAGCTTTAAGCATGAAATTACTTTAGATTATGAATTAGAGGGTCCTAATTAGCAATTTGACCAATTTCCATAATTTTGGACAAAAATGGATATGCATAGGAAAAATTTGAAAGAAAAACCCTAAGGGCATTTTGGTCGTTTGGTAATTAAAAGAATAAAAAGGGAAAATCAAAGCAAAAGTGTGTCCATCTTCTCCAAGTGCTAGTCGAATTTCTCAATAGCCATAGCTAGGGTTTTGTTCAGTATTTCCAAGCTTGATTGTAAGTGCTCCCTAGCTCCGTTTTTAATGTTTGTATTTTTTAAGACTTTGAAGCATGATCTACCCATTTCTAGCTATATTTGGAGCTAGGGTTCATGTATGAAATTTGAACCATGTGTAACATGCATGTATTTTGTTGATTAATAGAGGAATATGAATGTTTGATGCATGATAAACATCTTTTACTAGGTGATTTTTAGTGAAAACACCTAAAAACGGGACTTGTTTGTAAAAGTGTAAAAGTGGGTAGTAATAATGTGACATAAAGGAAAATATGGGCTGATATGAGCATAGTAAAGGTTCGGCTAGGCTTGGATAATCAAGAAAATGCATGCATTTCATTTTACAAGCTTAGGGACTAAATCGTAAATAAATGGAGAGATAGGGTAAAAAGGTAATTTTACCAAAGCATGAATTATGGATCGATTTGCGTAATATGATTAATAAACAAGTTAAATTTGGCATTATAGATCAAGAAAAACATGAACCGGGTCTTGATCGATGGAAGAATAAACTATACGACGATTAGGCTCGATTACTATCATTTTTGTACCTATGTAAGTACATATGTAAATAATGTGGCAATGTGGTATGTTATGTTGTGTTAACATTATGTGATAATTATATTATTGCTTATCATGTATGCTATGTCTAATGGTACTATTGTAAGCATGAATGATATTATGGTCGCTAGCCACGATGTTACGAGCAAATGCAATAGAGGTGCAATGTGCAAGTGAGAAAAACCCCATTTTAACCTTAGGAATAGTTTAGGATACAAGTGACATGTCACTAGGAATTAAGAAGTCTGAACTTATTGAGTGGTCTGGGTTCGTGATATATATGGCATCCGAGCTCATTGAGTGGTCCGAGTTCATAATAGATGTTATACATGTGATTGAGTTTCGAGCAATGGTCTTGTGTGTCCTACCGGTGGCTAGGTAATCCTTGAGTGGTCGGATACCTGATAGCTTTTGTGAACAGCCTGTGTAGTTACACCTTGACCGATAGCTTATACGAGCCAAGCCCGTGAGTAGCTTTATTTTGAACATTGCACAAAATGAGGTAGCTTTGGCTACGTATGTTTATGTGGCACTTATGTGCAAGTTTCCATGTATCCAATAGTATTTCAATTGTTCAACGGGTATTATAATGAATGATGCGATGAAAATCCCAAGATGGGCATGGTAATAAAGGTAAAGTTATTTGATATGCTACGGATATGTACAGGCACGTACGTTATACTCACGAGTGATGCCTTGTTAAAGGATGATATGTCACGAGAAAGTATACTCATATATATATGAACACTTGATAAATAAGCTAGAATGCTTGAATGATGAATAATCTTGGTGGTATGCTATTTTGTCTTGCATGATTATGGTTTACTAATATTGCATGTTATTTGCATGTGGACTTACTAAGCTTAAATGCTTACTCCCCTCTCTTTTTCCATCCTTTGTAGTTCTGCCAAGGTAGCTCGGGGATCGAAAGTTGTCAGAGCATTCGATCATACTATCAAAAGAACATTGGGTATAGTGAATTTTTTATTTTGAGTATGGCATTTATAAGGGACTTGGTCATTTTGTGGTATGTGTCATGCTATTTGGCAAAATTGTGAAGGCCCATGATGATGATGATGATTCATTTTGGAATAGCCATGTGATATGGCTCATGATTGATTCTTGGGTTGTAATATCTAGTTGTTCATGCATGCATGTGTTGATCCCTTGACGATGTTATATGTGGTTGTGTGATGGATATATGATGAGATATTATCTTGATGATGTGGAATACGATTGCTTGGTGGACGCTTGAAGATGTATGGATTAAATACTAGGAGATAAAGAATGGTTTAATAACCTATGATGACAATAGTTATAAATGTGCAACTTGAAATTTAGATAATCAAGTTGATTTGTATGAAGTTTGTATAAAATGCTTCCAAATGGTGTAATTAAGGGAATATGCAATAGGATGATATTATAAAGATGTGAAAGTGCTATGTTGTTGAATATTGAGTGTCTAAGTATGTCATATTGCATGCTATGAAATATGCTTAAGTGCATGAGCGATTAAGGGTGGCAATTGGCATGGAAAATAGACTTCAATTTGTCCACATGAGTAGACACACAGCCATGTGTCTAGGCCATGTATAACACATGGTCTGTCCCACGGGCGTGTGCAATAGCCGTGTGTCCCCTACACCCTATTTTTGCAAGTTAGTATGCTCAGTAGTAAACACATAAGCTAAGACATAGGTGTGTTTCTTGGCCGTATGAGAGACATTGCCTACCTATATGGGTGTGTACTCTGGCCGTGTGAAGTTTGCACCTTTTTATAAAAAAATCATTTAATTTTTAATTGACCACACGGTCTGGCCACACGGGCGTGTGATACGGCCGTGTGACCCTAAATTGGTGCTGACGTCATAGTCAGAGAGTTACATGACTGGAGGACACGGGCGTGTCAAGAGCACATGGGCATGTCCCCTGTCTCACATAAGCTTGTGGCTCTGTATTAGGGAAAATTTTGCAAACTTTCTAAAAGTTCCTAATTTAGTCCTGATGCCTTTCTGATGGTTGTTTTGGGCCTCATAGGCCCATATTAGGGGCAAATTGTGTATGTATGAACGAAGTTGTTTTATAGTAAAATTTTATATCCCAACTATTGCATGAAAGAAATAGTACAAGTTTGGCAATGCCTTGTACCTTGTCCCAGTGTTGGATATAGGTAAAGGGTGTTACATTTAATGGTATCAGAGTTATGGTTTAGTCGATTCTCAGACTAACCTAGCGTATTTAAGTCTAGTTATACATGCCATACGTATATATATAATGATAGTGTGACGACTCCTGACAATATTAAAATGTGTTTTCATATAGGAAATGGATCCCGGCAGAGCAGTGGCGGATGATGTAGAAAGTAACGCCCCTACTCCAGCTGAAGGAGTGGTGCCATCCGAGAGTAGACCTAAAACTATCAGTAGAGGAGAAAAAGGCAGAAAGGCCTTTCTCCACATGATGAATGCATGGTATACAGAGTTCGTTCGAACTAACCCGAACACTCAACCTACCCACCTCCCCCAAATCCTTAACCCGCACCCGTGATGCCTAAAGGTGTAGATTTTATGTGATTCTCTAGAACACAAGTTGATAAAATTCAAAAGCAAGGTGCTGAGGAATTTAGGGAAAATGCTAATGACGACCCTGAGAAAAAACAGTTCTGGTTAGAGAACTCGATGCGGGTATTTGATGAACTATCCTGTACACCCGAGAAGTGCCTAAAATGTGTCATATCTTTGTTGAGAGATGCGACGTATCACTGGTGGAGAACGCTAATATTTGTAGTACCACCGGAGAGGGTTACTTGGGAATTCTTTGAAGAGGGATTCTAAAAGAAATACATAGTGAAAGGTTCATCGATTAGAAGCGTAAGGAATTTCTAGATTTGAAACAGGGTCATATGACAGTTAGTGAATATGAGAAAGAATTCATTAGACTCAGCAAATATGCTCGGGAGTGTGTATCCTCAAATGCTAAGATGTGCAGAAGATTTGAAGATGGACTTAATGAGGATATTAAGACTTTAGTTGGTATTCTTGAGTTCAAAGACATGGGGTTGAAGAGGGTACAAGTTTGGTAATGCCTCGTACCCTGTCTCGGCGTCGAATATGGGTAAAGGCTGTTACACATGCAATGGGTCAGATCGATATCATCTAAGGATCGATACGTGAAATACATTATGAATCTTTTCTAATTTAGGTGGCAACAACAATCTATAAGCAATCGACCTGGTACACTTAATAATCTCATACGGCCCAATGAATCTCGGACTTAATTTGCCTTTACGACCGAATCGGAGTTTTTTCTTCCATGGAGATACTTTCAAAAAAGCTTTATCCCTGATCTGAAACTCAATATCTTTCCATTTCAAGTCTGTATATGGTTTCTGATGATCTGATGCTATTTTTAGACTTTCATGAATCACTTTTACTTTCTGTTCAGTCTCTTTGATCAAATCGACCCCGTGTATCTTATTCTCACTGAATTCAGTCCAATATAAAGGTGTTCAACACTTATGACCGTACAAAGCCTCATAAGGAGCCATTTTGATACTCGATTGACAGCTATTATTATATGCAAATTCAATCAGTGGCAAGATCGTTCCCACATAGCTTCAAACTCAAGAATACAACATCTCAACATATCCTCGAGTATCTAAATAATCCGCTTGGATTGACCATCTATCTATGGGTGAAAAACAGTGCTAAAGTGTAGTTTCGTACCTAATGCATCTTGCAATTTCTTCCAAAATCGCAATGTAAACCTCGGATCTCTATCCAAAACAATAGAACTAGGTACTCTGTGCAATCTTACAATCTGAAAAATGTACAACTCAGCAAGCTTATCAAGTGAATAATCTGTGTGAACCGGAATGAAATGAGAAAATTTAGTCAATCTATCAACAACAACCCAGATTGCATCTTTCTTACTCGGCGACAGAGGCAAACCTAATACAAAATCCATCGTGATTCTGTCCCATTTCCACTCGGGAATCATAATCGGCTAAAGTAACCCTGACAGAACCTGATGCTCTGCTTTAACTTGCTAAAAATTTAAGCATTTTGAAACAAATTCCGAGATATCTCATTTCATACCATGCCACCAATAAAGCTATTTTAGATCATTATACATTTTAGTACTACCCGGATGAATAGATAATCGACTACTATGAGCTTCATTTAAAATCATCTGAATCAACTCTGAATTTCTCGGAACACATATTCAGCCTCTGAATCTCAAACAACCCTCAGCATCAACTCGGAACTTTGAATCAGTATTCAAATCACATTGAACCCATTTTACTAAAAATTCATTATCGACTTTTTGAGCTTCGCAAATCTGCTGCATAAATAACGGTCTCGCTTTCAACTCGTCTACTATCAAACTATTATTGGATAGAGTCATATGCTTATTCATCGCACATAGAGCAAAGAAAGATTTCTGACTAAGAGCATCTTTCCCAGATGGTAGTCAATTACAAGCTCGAAATCTTTTAACAACACCAACCATCTTCATTGTCGTAGATTTAAATCTTTCTGAGTCATCAAGTACTTTAAGCTTTTGTGATCAGAAAAAACGTGACATTTCTCATCGAACACATAGTGGTGCAAATCTTTAGTGCAAACAAAAAAGCTACCAATTCCAGATCATGTGTCAGATAATTCTTTTCATATGGCTTTAACCGTCTCAAGGCATAAACTATGACTTTGCCTTCCTTCATCAAGACATAACCTAAACCATTCAAAGATGTATCACTATAGATCACGAATTCTTTACCTGATTCTGGCTAAAACTAACACCAAAGCTTCAGTCACAAAACTTTCAACTGATCAAAACTGTTCTGACACTTTTCTAAACACTCGAATTTAACATCTTTCTGAAGCAATCTAATCATCGGCTTTGCAATCATAGAGAAACCTTTTACAAACCGCCTGTAATAACCAGCAAGTCCCAAAAAGCTTCAGACTTCAGAAACATTTCTCGGAGGCTTCCAATCTAGTATTGCCGAAATCTTGCTTGGATCAACCCGAATGCCCGATGCTGATACAACACCCAAGAAACCAACTTCACGCAACCAGAACTCACATTTACTGAATTTCGCATAAACAGTTTATCTCACAAAGTCTGTAGCACAATTTTCAGATGCTTGGCATGCTCGGATTTATCACGGGAATAGATCAAAATATCATCTATAAAAACAACTACAAATCGATCCAAATACTGTCTAAGATCTGATTCATTAAATCCATAAAAACAACAGATGCATTAGTAAATCCGAAAGGCATAACTAGAAACTCATAGTGTCCGTACCTCGTTCAGAAAGCAGTTTTCGGCACATCGGAGTCTTTAACTCGCAGCTGATAGTAACATGATCTCAAATCTATCTTTGAAAACATTGTAGCCCCTTTCAAATGATCGAACAAGTGTTTGATTTGTGGAAAAGTATATTTATTCTTTATAGTCACTTTATTGAGATGTCAATAATCGATACACATTCTCATAGTTCCGTCTTTCTTTTTCACAAACAAAACCGGTGCACCCCAGGGAGAAAAACTCAGTCGTGCGAAACCTCTATCTGTCAATTCTTGCAACTGGGTTTTCAACTCTTTTAATTTAGTCAGTGCCATTCTATACAGAGCTATTGAAATTGGAATTGTCCCCGGTACGAAATCAATGCCAAACTCTACCTCTCGGATCAGTGGCAAACCCGGTAATTCTTCAGAAAACATATCTGAATACTTGCAAACGACTAGTCTTGATTCAATTTTCTTTTTGATCACTTTAGAATCGAGTACATAGGCAAAGTAAGCTTCACAACCCTTTCTCATATATTTCTGAGCTAACATTGAAGAAATCACTGCCCGTAAACCATTTAGATCATTAGACTCAATCTGAATTATTTCATCATTCTGACATCGCAAATCAATAGTCTTTCATTTGTAGTTCACAATAGCATCATGTAGTGTTAACAATCCATACCCAGAATTATATCAAATTCATCGAATGGAAACAACATCAAATTAGCCGGAAAACATGAATCTCGAATCATTAGCGGACAATTCTTGCACACTTTATCAAGCAAAACACAAGGACCTAAAGGGTTTGATACTCTAATCACAAACTCAGTAGGCTCTACAGGCAAAGTCTTACTGGATACTAAAGTTTCACATACATAAGAATGAGTCAATCCAGGATCAATCAATGCAATAACATTAGTATCATAGAGAGTGAAAGTATCGGTAATAACATCTGGGTATGAAGCCTCTTCACGAGCGTGAATAGCATAAGCTCTGGCAGGTGCACGAGCCTCCGATCTAACAGTCGTGTCTTTAGTTTCCCTCCGGCTGCCACTCACATTACCCATGTTCCTAGGTGGTCTACCTCAATCTAACATGTTACTTGGTGTCATATTTTGCACTATGTTTTGCTCAGCTAACTCAGGGCATTCACGGATGAAGTGATCCATCGATCCACATTTAAAGCAAGCTCGATCATTCAATCTACAACTATCGGGATGTCATTTACCGCAGTATTTGCACTCAGGTTGGTTTGATCGAATGTTACCAACACTAGCTACTGAGGTAGCTCTCGAGCTCACAGGTGGTCTATCTCGATCCCATCTAGAATAACCTGCAATAGCCTTTAAACGGCTAAAGTCATCTCGGAATTTCTTTGATGCTGACTGACAATGATCTTTTTCGTGAATCTCTAGCTTTAAATTCAGGTTTTCTTTTCTCTTTCTCGAGCTCTTCAGCTTTGCATGCTTGCTCAACTAGTACAACGAACTATTTTATTTCAAGTATCCCGACTAACAGTTTAATGTCTTCATTCAACCCGTCTTCAAGTCTTTTACACATTATAGCTTCAACTGAAACACATTTCTGGGCATATCTACTGAGTCTCACAAATTCTCGTTCATATTCTATTATGGTTATATGACCTTGTTCCAACTCGAGGAATTCTATCCATTTTTTTATCAATGAATCTTTGACTGATGTATTTCTTACGGAATTTAGTTTGAAAGAACTCTCAGTTAACCCATTCATTTGGAATCACCGATACTAGTGTATTCCACTAGTGATACCAAAAATCTCGAAGCAAAGATACAGCACATTTAATACACTTGTCAGAGGTACATGATAGCTCATCAAACACACGGATAGTATTATCAAGCCAGAATTTAGCTCACTCAGCATTGTCATCAATAGTGGCTCTGAATTCTTCAGCCCCATGTTTACTGACTTTATTAGTCGGGGGGTTATTTAATCTCATCGGACAATAACTTGAGGTATTTCAGGTATCTGAGGAGGATTAGGCGAGGGTGGAGGTTATTGAGCAACCGGATTTGTACGGATATATTGTACGAACCATTTGTTCATCATCTAGAAGAAGGCTTGTTTAGCCTTTCCCTCGTGGCTATTCGTAATAGGTCTAGAATCAGATTGCACTATCCCTTGAACGAGAGTGGGTGCATTACTTTCCACATCATCTGCTACGGCTCGATCGGGATCCATTTACTAAAAGAAAATACATTTTAATTGTCAGGAATCATCACACTATCGCAGTATCTCAATATGGCATGTATAGCTAGACTCACACGTGCTACATTAGTCCTAGAATTGACTAAACCGTAGCTCTAATACCAATCAAATGTAACTCCCCTAACCTGTATTCGTCACCAAAATGGGGTTATGAGGCATTACCAGTCATATCACAACTCAAACAAACATATAAAACATAAGTCATATTCATATATATATATTATTACTAATTAAGTATTTAACATAAATCATGTTGCATATACAACTCATATAAAAAATTTCAACTGAAATCATATCAAACATATATCATAATTACAAGTCAATAAACATGTCCCAAAGTCATATCATAATTCTTTAATAATACATCATTCAAATCATGTGCTCATCATGTTAATAATATTTGAACACCTAATAAAAACAATTATTGTACTTCATAAATCATTTATGCACATTTTATACCAAATGAATCATAACTCAAAGCTTTTGATCATATTATAATCGGCACAAACAACTTCATAAGATGGTCAAGTTTGATTTTTTTTAAACATATTAGCCGTATGCACATTTAACCATGGTATCAATAACCAAATCCAAACTCGATTGCCGAACCTAACATGTCTAACTTAATAACTTACACGTTACAAATTATATGCGCATACATTAATGCATCCAAGCATATAATATTACCTTTATTTTATGACTAAAATCATACATATTACTCCATACTTTTATTCATGCTCACCTATAACCGAACCATCCAATTTACATGGCTTAATTTTCATAGAAAAATTTACCATATCATTTCAAGACATTTTGAGGATGTATAACAATTTGAATTTCACCTAAACCACATGCTACTTATCATGCCTAAAATACGTACACAAAATCAAACCTCATCTCATCTATTCGACAATCAAATATAACCACAAAAATGATACAAGTTCTTACTATTCAAATTAAGCTAAAATTTCCATTTCAAATCAATACAAAAATGACCAATGCATACGACAACATCACATAAATATATATACATACCAAATACCAATATTACATACTTAACAACAAGAACCTAAAGCCATAGCTGTCATGTGCAAAATATCCACTATTTCCAAATCAATTCATCAATGAAATTTTACCATTACAAACAAACTCAAAAAAATAACCATATTTAATAGTCAAATACCCATAGCATAACATAGTCCACACATAGTGAATACCACCAAATTCAACCTTCACATATAACTAAACAATTAGCTATATATTTAATCACCTTTTTCTGAAACATAAACGAACCACTCCAAGCATATTAACCATGAAACTTACCTCCAAAATAAGTTTAAGTCACAAACAATACACATATACATTAACATTATGATCAAGCCATTTTTTGCATGGCTAAATATATATACATACTCCAAGATTAAATGTGTCATCTAGCCTATACATGCCATAGGTTCAAAGATCAAACTTACAAAATACCAAAATAACGATCGATAGTGTGGCAAATTTCCTTGACAATCCCCAAGCTCGTAATTAGCTTCCAAAAATCTATAAACATTGAACAAACACACACAGTAAGCTTGAATAGCTTAGTAAGTCATAAACAAATAAATCATTTTAATGACATACATAATTCAATTAAACTAGACTGAATCAAGAAAACCTTAACCACATATACATTTATCATGTTTGCAAATTCATATATCATCACTTGAACATTAACATTGTAATGTCCTTTGACCGAATATGAACAATTACATTAACATATATAATTCACTCTTTTATTAGGCAAATTTCATATCTTAATCTTAAGTACTATACTTACCTTATTTTCATAATCAATTAACTTCATACGTACCTAAGCCATTTAGCTCGTTTTCACATTCGGTCTTAACTCGATATTGTCCAATGAACCATTCGAAATCAATAAGGATACTCGGATAGTCGAAAAAATCGTACAATCCCAACATCCCAGATGTGGTCTTACATGTAATCGCATATCAATGCCACTGTCCTAGACAGGGTCTTACACGAAATCATATACGATGTCGATGTCCTAGACATGGTCTTGCACGTAAATCTCAAATCGATGCCAACTTCCCAGACGTGGTCTTACACTAAATCACATATCAAAATCCATGACATATGTATCCTAACTATTCCTAAGGTTCGTACGGGGCTCTCGGACGTCATAACTCGATCATTTCATGCTCGTAACAAATCATTCCATGCTAAATACAATTCGGATAGGTAGTTACACATTTATACAATTTAATTTGGTTATATATAAAATAAATACATTCAATCAATAACATTTATTCACTTATGAACTTACCTCAGACAAAGATGAATGAACCGGGACAACTATTCGACGACTTTAGATTTCCCCCGATCCAATTTTGATTTCCTCTTTTCTTGATCTAAATTAATATAAATTAAACTTATTTAATCACAAATGTACTCAAATTCACCCAAAAACACATAAAAGGGCAATTTTCACTTTAGCCCCTAATATTTCACATTTTTCACAATTTAGTCCCTATTTCACAAAACACAAAATACACATAATTTCACTAAACTCTAGTATAGCCAAATTTTACTAAGGTTCATAGCAGCCCATTTCTTTCATTTATTTCACATTTTGACCCCTCAATTTACAAAATTTATGATTTAATCCTATATAGAATTTTTTTTACCAAAAATCACTTAATTAAACATATTAATCTAACACATTTTTATTTTCCATCATCAAACAACAAAAACCACAAGCTATCATCAATGGCAATCCATGAATACATCATCAAATTCAAAAAATCAAGCATGGGCTAGCTAGTATTCAAAGAAATAATCTCAAAAACGTAAAAAATCATCAAAAGCCTAGCAAAACACATACCCAAATTAAACTCCCAAAGGTGCCGAATGTTTAAAGCTTCCAAAGCTTTATTTTCTTCTTAGATTCGGCCAAGAAAGATGAACACATACATGGCCATTTTTTTTTGTTTTATTTAATACATATTAATATATCAATTACCAAATTAGCCTTTTATTTTGATTTAAAATCCACTAACCTTAGGTTTTTATGTCCATCCAATATTTCAATGGTATAATATCTGTTATATCCCGAATTAAGGCCTAATTGGAATAGTGGCTTCGTGACCACAAATCCAAGATAGAAATAATTATTTAATAATTATTTTAATGTTTATGATATGATTTCATGATTGTGATAAAATTTCGTGATGAAATCCTATGCCTAAAGTGCTTAAATTGAAATTAGGGACTAAATCAAATAATTTGCAAAATTTGCATTCTAGGAGTTTTTAGTATGAAATTACTTTGGAATATTAATGAGGAGGTCTTAAATAGAAATTTGAAAAATTTCTAAGTCTATGGACAAAAATGGGACATGGATGGAATTTTTGGAAAGTTTAGTAGTAAGGGCATTTTGGTCATTTGTATATTAAATGAAATAAAATGGGAACAATAACACAAAATGATCATTTTCTCCATATGGTTGCTGCCAAATTTTTCCTCTCCCCATAGCTAGGGTTTCTTCAACTTCCAAGCTTCATAGTAAGTGATTTCATGCCCCGTTTTTAATGATTTTTATGTTTTTGAAATCCCGGTAGCTCGAATTAACTTATGCTAGCAATAATTCAACCTAGGGTTCATATTTGGAAAAATAACCATAGGTGAAATTTGTGTATTTTGGTGTATTATGATATAATATGAGGTTTTAAATTATGCTATACAACTTGTGCTACTTGGTTTTAAGCGAAAACAAGTAAAACGGCTTAATCGGTAAAAATATCTAATAATCATAAGTACATGTTAGAGTGAGAATTTGATGTTGTCATAGAAGGGAAAAATGATCAGCGTGTCATAAAACATAATAATAAGGGATGAAGTTTAATTCCCGAGCCTAGGGGCAAAAGTGTAATTATGCAAAAGTTTAGGGGCAAAAATGTAATTTTTCCAAAGTCTGTATTAAATGTTGTTTTGATGAATGTATGTATTAAATAAGATTAATCTGGCATTATAGATCAAGAGAAACGAGATTCAAGTCGCGATCGAGGGAAAAATAAAGTTTACGAAGAATAGGCTCGATTGCTAATAATTTTGTATCGAGGTAAGTTCATGTGTAAATGTAGTAATATAATTGTCATTTTAAGCAATTTAATGTTGTTTATATGATCTGATGCTTATTATTTCATATATGCTTATTATTATCATGAAATGTTATGTTTTGTGGTTATTGTTGAATAATATGTAATTATGTGAATTACTTGATGAGTATGAACTATCACCGAGTATCGATTCTGATATTCCGTGGAAGATGACAAAGATGTGAGATCGAGGAAAAAAGCCTGTTTAACCTTAGGAATAGATTAGAATACAAGTGACATGTCACTAGGATATTTGAGTTCCGAATTCGTTGAGTTGAGTCTGAGTTCGTGAGATGTAACTAGGCATCCAAGCTCGTTGAGTTGAGTCCGAGTTCACTTATGGATGCGAACGTCCGAGCTCGTTGAGTTTAGTCCGGGTTCACTTATGGGTGGGTTACATGGTAGCTTGGCTACATAAGTTCCGCAGGTTATTGAGTTTATCTAGCTGCGGGTATGGCACTTACGTTCATGAAATCCGCATATTCGAATTATATTCTGATGTGTTCAACGGGTGAATCTTAAGTGAATGAGAAGAATGCCTAAAACTAAGGTAACATATTGGTAAGTGTAGTGAATGAGAAAATTTTACAGGTATGTACTTAAATCCTCGGGTTGAGAATTTGGTACGATGAAATCGTAGAAAGATATTAAATGCAAATGAAACATGAATGTCTTGGTGTTGTTTATACAAATGATGTCTTATGTGGACTTGCATGATTATGTTACTTGCTATTTGTATGTGAACTTACTAAGCATTTATGCTTACCCACTTCTTTTCATTCATTGTAGTTGTTAACAAGCTGGCTTGAAAATCGGGATAGGTCGAAGACTCGTTCACACTATCCGAAGGCCTAAATTGGTAAAATGGCTTGTGTATTTTGAATGTGGCATGTATGGCAAAATACTCACTTTGTGTAAATGATCTTATGATATGGCTATGGTTTGGCAAGAAAAGGGTTTGTAAATGATTAGCCATTGGAATGGCCAATCTAAGTCATATTTGATGTTATGTATGTTTAAAATGCTATTTAGTCCATGAAAATCTATAGTAAAGTAAAATTTGCCATAAAACAGAATCTGACAACAGCAGTGACGTAAATTTGAAAAATCACTAAAAATAGTATAAATGGAATTAAATGATGAGTAAGTTAAGAAATTGAATATGGATGGAACAAAACATGTAATAGAGTTATATTTTGTGAGATATTTAAGTTTTGGTGGAACAGGGTCAGAGTGATCTCTGTATCCCCTGTTCTGACTTTAAAAATTCACTATAAATTGTACAAAAACAATTAGGATTTTTATCTTACATTCATGAAATAATTATTGAGTGTAGTTTTATTAAAAACAAACAGAATAGTCATTGAAACTCTGTACAGGGAGATATATGATTTGTAATACACAGGGGTTAGAGTAGTCGAACCCTGAAATAGGGGAGACTTTAACTAATAAACTGTACTAATTGGCTCAACCAAAACTTCTAGAAAAAAATTAGTAAATAAATATATGAGTCTAGTTTCAGAAAACGTTTACGGAATTGGATTTCAAGTTTTGAAACTCGAGATATGAATTTTTAAACAACTGTGATGCAGTTGGCCAGCTTGTCTGGAAATTTTAAAAATAAATTGTTTGAGTTGTTTAAGTAATCAATTAAGCCCGTTAACACCTCGTGTTCGACTCTGGTGACGGTCTCAGGTACGGGGAATTACATTTAGTGGTATCAGAGCAGGTTTAGTCGGTTCTCAGACTAATGTGTTGTATGTAGGGGTTTTGCTATACATGCCATATATATATATTGTGATAGTGTGACGACTTCTGACCTTTTAAATGATTTTTTATAGTAAATGGATTCCGATCCAGTTGCGACTGATGATGTAGAGAGTAATGCACCAGCTCCGGCTGAAGGGGCGGTGCCAACTGAAAATCCACCTCCTACTGTTGGTCAAGGAGGAGGAGAAGGGGCTTGGGAAGCCTTTCTCCAGATGATGAGTGCCTGGTATACTGAGTTCGTTCATACGAACCCGAATGCACAACCTCCCCCACCTCCCCTGATTCCTCAACATGTACCCCCGATGCCTCAAGGTGTAGATCTGATGAAATTTCACAGAACTCCAGTTGACAGAATCCGTAAGCAAGGGGCCGAAGAATTCAGGGCAAATATTGATGATGATCCCGAGAAAGCAGAGTTTTGGCTTGAGAATTTTGTTCGAGTATTTGATTAATTTTCTTGTACACCTGAGGAATGCTTAAAATATGCTATATCATTGTTGAGGGATTCAGCTTATCATTGGTGGAAGTCATTGACTTCAGTAGTACCGAAAGAGAAAATAACTTGGGAGTTCTTTCAAGAAGAATTTCGGAAGAAATACATCAGTGAAAGATTTATTGATTAGAAGCACAAAGAGTTTCTTGAATTAAAGCAGGGGAACATGACAGTTACTGAATACGAAAGGGAGTTCGTCAGGTTGAGTAAGTATGCTAGAAAATATATTCCTACAGAAGCTAAAATGTGCAGACGATTTGAAGACGGACTCAATGAAGACATAAAAGTATTTGTTGGGATTCTTGAATTAAAAGAAATGGTAGTACTGGTTGATCGAGCTTGCAAGGCTGAAGAACTACTTAAAGAGAAGAAAAAAGTAAAGGCTGAGACTACAAATTGGAAGAAAAGACCAACGAGCAGTTCATTCTCACAGCAATCCTAAAAATCTAGAAATATAAATCCTCATTCACAGGTTTCGGCTACACAATCATATAGAAATTTTAAGAATCAAAATGTGGGTCCTAAATCTCAGACTACTTCTACGGCTAGTGTGGGAAATACGAGATTCGTTAAGCCTGAGTGCCAGCGGTGTGGCAGAAATCATTTTGGCCCATGTAGAGCGAATGAATGTTTTCGGTGTGGTTCTTCGGATCATTTTATTAGAGACTGCCCAGAGAGAGCTGAGAAAGAAAAATTTCAGAGTGTAAAAGCTAGTGGTGCAGACTCGAGGGGAAGATATTTGAGAAAAGCTAGAAATGAAGCAAGCAGTAAGAATCTAGCCAAAGATTCAGCAGCTAAATCTGAAGCAAGGGCTCCAGCTAGAACTTATGCTATAAAGGCACGTGAAGATGCTTCATCACCCGATGTGATTACTGGTATATTTTCTCTTTATGATGTTAATGTTATTGCTTTAATTGATCCCGGTTCTACTCATTCATATGTGTGGATGAAATTGGTGTCTAGTATGAATATACTTGTTGAGAACACAGAATTTATGATTAGAGTGTCGAATCCGTTAGGAAAATGTGTGATAGTTGATAAAGTATGCAAGAAATACCCTTTAATGATTCGGGGTCATTACTTTCCGGTTGACTTGATGTTGTTGCCGTTTGATGAATTTGATGTTATTTTGGGTATGGATTGGTTGACATTGCATGATGCTATAGTAAATTGCAAAGAAAAGGTTATAGAATTAAAGTGTGAAAGTGGTGAAATTCTGCGGGTTGAACTAGACAAATCAGAGGCATTATCTAGTACGATTTCTTTGATGTCAGCTAGAGATATTTGAGAAAGGGTTATGAAGCTTATTTGGCGTATGTAATTAATACAAAAGAAGTTGAAAAGAAAGTTGAATCAGTACCGGTTGTGTGTGAATTTGGGAACGTATTTCCAAAAGAGTTGCCGGGTTTGCCTCCAATCAGGGAAGTAGAATTTGGTATTGAGTTGATACCGAGAACAGCTCCGATCTCAATTGCTCCGTATAGAATGGCACCAGCAGAGTTGAAAGAATTAAAGTCGCAGTTGCAAGAGTTGACTGATAAAAGCTTTGTGAGACCGAGTTTTTCACCTTGGGGTGCTCCTATGTTATTTGTGAAAAGAAGGATGGTTCTATGAGATTGTGTGTTGACTATCGGCAATTAAACAAGGTGAAAATCAAAAACAAGTATCCGTTGCCAAGAATTGATGATTTGTTTGATCAGCTAAAAGGAGCGACATGATTTTCAAAGATTGACTTGGGATCTGGGTACTACTAGCTGCGAGTAAAAGAGTCGATGTGCGTAAAACTGCTTTTAGAACAAGGTACGATCATTATGAATTTTTAGTTATGCCATTCGGGTTGACAAATGCTCCTACTATGTTTATGGATTTAATGAATCGCTTATTTCGGCCATACTTGGACAAATTTGTTGTGGTGTTTATAGATGACATCTTAATTTATTCAAAAGATGAGACAGAACATGCTGAGCACTTGAGGATACTTTTGCAAACTTTGAGCGATAAGTAGTTGTATGCTAAGTTTAGTAAAAGTGAATTTTGGCTTCGGGAAGTTGGATTTTTAGGTCACATTGTTTCAGGTGATGGTATACGGGTTGATCCTAGTAAAATTTCAGCCATTGTTGATTGGAAACCACCGAAAAATGTAACTGAGGTTAGAAGTTTCTTGGGGCTAGCTGGGTATTATCGACAGTTTGTAAATGGATTTTCTATTATTGCTGCTCATATGACTAGACTACTCCGAAAGGATGTTAAATTTGAATGGACGGAAGAATGTCAACAGAGTTTTGAAGAATTGAAAAAGTTATTAACTGAAGCACCAGTGTTGGTACAACCCGAATCAGGTAAAGAATTTGTGGTGTATAGTGATGCTTCTCGAAATGGCTTAGGATGTGTACTTATGCAAGAAGGAAAAGTGGTGACTTATGCTTCGAGGCAGTTAAAATCTCACGAAAGGAATTATCCGACTCATAATTTGGAATTTGCTGCTATAGTGTTGGCTTTGAAGATTTGGCGACATTATTTGTATGATGAAAAGTACCGAGTATATACCGACCACAAAAGTCTTAAGTACTTTGTAACATCCCAAAATAAGGCCTAAACGGAACAGTAGTTGCGAAACCATAAATTTGAGGTAGAAAAATTTATTTTATTATTATTTTGAGGTCTATGATATATTTTCATGATTGTGTGAAAATTTCGTGAAGAAATTCTATGCATAAAGTGCTTAATTTGAAATTAGGGACTAAATTGAATAAATTGCAAAACTTGTGTTCTAGAAGTATTTTGCATAAAATTGAATTAGATTATTAATTAGAGGTCCTTAAAGAGAAATTTTACCAATTTCTAAGTCTATGGACAAAAATTGGACATGGATGGAATTTTTGGAAACTTTAGTAGTAAGGGCATTTTGGTCATTTAGGGGTAAAATGAATTAAAATACAAAATTAAAAGCCAATTTTGCTCATCTTCAACCCCATGGCCGAATATAGTAAGGAGAAACCATGGATAGGGTTTTTCAAGCTTCCAAGCTCGATTGTAAGTCCGTTCTAGCCTCGTTTTTAATGATTTTTACGTTTTTAGAGTCCCGGTAGCTCGATTAAGCTTATGCTAGCAATAATTCAACCTAGGGTTCATATTTGGAAAAATACCCATAGGTGAAATTTGTGTATTTTGGTGTTTTATGATAGAATATGAGGTTTTAAATTATGTTAGACAACTTGTACTACTCTGTTTTAAGCAAAAACGAGTAAAAGGACTTAATCGGTAAAAATACCTAATAGTCATAAGTGCATGTCAGAGTGTGAATTTGACGCTGCCATAGAAGGGAAAAATGATCAGCATGTCATAAAACATAAGAAAATAGGCTGAAGTTTAATTTACGAGCTTTGGGGAAAAAGTGTAAATATGCAAAAGTTTAGGGGCAAAACTGTAATTTTTCCAAAATATGATTTTGGGTCAATTTGAATAATGTGAGTCCTAATTAGACTATATTTTAAATGATAGAGCAAGGAAAACTAAAATTCGGGCTAAAATGGGGAAAATACCAAGTTGTGGACGAAATGGTAAAAGTAGCTATTTTTGCATACGAGGTAAGTTTACAGTAAATAAATGCAATATTCTTTTATTTTACATTATTATTGTCGATTTCTAGCATTTATATACTTATTTTTTTTAGAATATTTAAAGTCGAATTAAAGGCGAAGTGACAGAGAAAAAGCATTAGGAAGCCCCGTTTGAACCTTAGGAATGTTAGGATATTGGGGTTGACAGGACAAGACAGAAATGAGCCATGTAAGTCCATATCAATTATATGGCTTTGGAGGCAAGAATGAGCCATGTAAGACCATATTATATATATATGGCATTGGAGACAGGAATAATTCATGTAAGTCCATGTCAAAGACATGGCATGGGCAAGACATTGATAGACAGGAATGACCCTAGTATCCTTAGTATTCCGAGTGGTTCAACGGGTCATTGTACACGTTAAATTACAGTGAATTATCAGCAAAAAGGGAAGGTAGATTATATTTATGAATAGTGAAAGGTCAGGTAAGAAAGAAGGTAAATGAGTAAAGAAGAAGGTAGAAAATGAGAAATAAAGAAAGTTTATGAGGCTAGGTGATATTATGTATAATTATTCATTATGTTGAATGTTGTAATTTATTTGCTTGTAAGCTTACTAAGCCTAGTGCTTACTCTCTTCATTTTCTTTTTCTTATAGTTCTTATCAAGCCACTCGGGGATCGAAGGAAACGTCGGAGACCGATCACACTATCGAAGAAATCACATTGGTATAGTTAGACGTTTCGTTTTGTGTATGGCATGTATAGGAACTTGGTTTCTTTTGATATGACATGATCAATGAATGATGTGTAAATACTTGCTAGTGAATAACTAATAGAAGGGCTGATGATATACATGTTTAATAGTATGTATGAATAAGTAGTAACTATCACATGAAAACTAAGAAAAATGTGAAAGTAACTTAAAAACAAATTCAAGTATCAGAAATAACGTGATTTTGAAAAATCACAAGAAATTTTAAAGACATGGTTTGATGGTGAATAATATATGAAATTAAATCTCATTGTGTCTATTTTCATATGGATTAAGCAAAACAGGTGAAGGCTTTGTATTTTATAAGATATCTGAGTTTTAGTGAAATAGGGCCAGAGCGATTTCTCGATCCCCTATTTCAACTTTATAAATTCACCATAAATTTTACAAAAATAATTAGGTGGTGTACTTTATATGGTTAGAATACTTATTGAATTTAGTTTTAATAGAAACAAACGGTATAGTCATATAATTTTTGTACAGAGAGAAAAGTGGTTCGTAGTAAGTAGAGGCCAGTGCAATAGAATTCTGAAATAGGGGTAACTTTAACTAATAAACTGTACTAATTGGCTAAGTCAAAAAATTCTAGAAAAAATTAGTAGATAGATATATGAGTCTAGTTTCATAAAAAATTTACGGATCTTAATTTCAAGTTTTGAAACTCGAAAAATGAATTTTTAAGTAACCATGATGCAGAAAAATAGTTTATTCCGAAAATTAAAATAAATGGTTTAGAGTTGTTTAAAAGGTAAGATAAGTTTAGTAACACCTCGAGCTTGACTCCGGTGACGGTTTCAGACGTGGGGGCGTTACATTTATTGGTATCAGAGTAGGTTTAGTCAGTTCTCGGAACAGTTAGTGTGAGTAAAAGTCTAGCTATACATGCCATACCTGTCTTTTGATAGTGTGACGGCTCCTGACGATTTTTAAATATTTTGTTTTATTGTAATGGATCCCGAGCGAGCTGGTGATGATGATGTAGAAAGTAATGCGCTTGCTCCCGCGGAAGGGGTAGTGCCATCTGAGAATAGGCCAGTAACAGTTAATCAGGGAAGAGTGACTCGAGAAGCTCTCTTCCAAGCTTTGAATGATTTGTTTGCCGAGTTCGTTTGTACGAATCCGGCAGTTAGACCTCCACCCCCTCATGATTCTCAGGCTACCCATGTAGCTCAAGCTCCCCCAGTCACAGGTACAGTGATAAGAGAAAAGCCACCAGTTGATAGAATCAGGAAACAAGGGGCAGAAGAGTTCTGAGCAACAAAAGATGATGATGCAGAAAGAGCAGAATTTTGGTTAGAAAATACTATCAGAGTCTTTGATGAATTATCTTGTACACCCGAGGAATGTATGAAATGTGTAGTATCACTTCTTAGAGACTCAACCTACTACTGGTGGAAGACACTTGTATCAGTTGTACCAAAGGAGAGGGTCACTTGGGATTTCTTTCAGGAGGAATTTTGTAAAAAGTACATCAGTCAGAGGTTTATTGTCCAGAAGAGAAAGGAATTCCTGGAATTGAAACAAGGTAATATGACGGGTCGATGAGATTGTGCATAAATTATCGACAACTTAACAAGGTAACAGTAAAGAACAAGTATCCATTGCCTAGAATTGATGATCTATTTGATCAATTGGAGGGAGCTATTGTGTTTTTTCAAGATAGATTTGAGATCCGGATACTATCAGTTGCGAGTTAAAGAGTCAGTTGTCTTGAAAACTGCTTTCCGGACTAGGTATGGTCATTATGAGTTCCTTGTGATGCCATTTGGCTTGACTAATGCTCCTGCCATTTTCATGGACTTAATGAACCGAATTTTCAGACCGTACTTGGATAAGTTTGTAGTTGTGTTCATTGATGATATCTTGATTTATTCTCATGATGAGACTGAGCATGCAGAGCATTTGAGAACAGTTTTATAGATTCTGAAAGATAATCAGTTGTATGCCAAGTTCAGCAAAAGTGAGTTCTGGTTACGAGAAGTTGGTTTTCTTGGACATATTGTTTCAGGTGAAGGTATTAAGGTTGATCCGAGCAAGATTTCAGCCATTGTTGATTGGAAGCCTCCTAGAAATGTATCAGAAGTTAGAAGTTTTCTTGGTCTTGCCGGATATTATAGGCAATTTGTAGAGGGATTTTCCATGATAGCTACCCCACTGACAAGATTGTTGCGAAAGGATGTCAAGTTTGAATGGACTGAGAAGTGTCAACAGAGTTTTGACAATTTAAAAGCATTGTTAACTAAAGCTCCTGTTTTAGTGCAACTAGAACCAGGTAAGGAGTTTGTGATTTATAGTGATGCGTCCATGAATGGACTTGGTTGTGTACTTATACGGGAAGGGAAGGTAATTGTTTATGCCTCTAGACAACTAAAGCCACATGAGAAGAACTATCCGACACATGATTTAGAGCTAGCTGCCATTGTTTTTGCGCTGAAGATTTGGAGACATTATTTGTACATTGAGAAGTGCCACATATTCACTGATCACAAAAGTTTGAAATATTTGATTACTCAAAAAGATTTGAATTAAAGGCAAAGAAGATGGTTAGAGTTGATTAAAGATTATGAGTTAGTGCTCGATTATCATCCAAGTAAGGCAAATGTTGTTGCTGATGCTTTGAGTAGGAAATCTTTATTTGCATTAAGAGCTTTGAACACTAGTCTAGCCTTATCAGATGATCGTTTTATCTTAGCTGAGTTGAGAGCTAAACCGATGTTTCTTGAAGAAATTTGTGAAGCTCAAAAAAATAACAGTGAGTTGTTAGCCAAAAGAGATCGGTGTAAGTCGGATATAGAGTTAGATTTTCAGATCAGTTCTGGTGGTTGTTGATGTTCCGAGACAGGGTATGCGTACCGAAGAATGATGAGCTTATTCGAAAGATCTTACAGGAAGCACATAGTAGTTCTTTGTCTATTCATCCAGGTAGTACAAAGATGTATAATGATTTGAAGAAAATGTACTGATGGGTAGGAATAAAAAGGGACATTTCAAAGTTTGTTTTTAGATGCTTGATCTGTCAGCAGGTAAAGGCCGAACATCAGGTACCTTCAGGTTTATTGCAGCCTGTGCTAGTCCCTGAGTGGAAATGGGATCGAGTTACTATGGATTTTGTGACAGGATTTCCGTTTACACCGAGAATGAAAGATGCAGTATAGGTTGTGATTGATAAGTTAACGAAGTTGGCTCATTTTATCCCAGTTCGTATGGATTATTCACTTGACAAGTTGGCCGAGTTGTATATTTCAGAGATAGTAAAACTACACGGGGTACCATTATCGATCATTTCAGACAGAGATCCAAGATTTACTTCACGGTTTTGAAAGAAATTATAGAAGGCTTTGGGCACAAAGTTGAGTTTTAGTACAACTTTCCATCCTCAAACCGACGGTCAGTCAGAGAGAGTTATTCAGGTACTTGAAGATATGCTTAGATGTTGTGTACTGGAATTTCAAGGCAGTTGGGAAAAATATTTACCATTAGTAGAGTTTGCCTACAATAATAGTTATCAGTCGAGTTTGAAGATGGCACCTTATGAAGCTTTGTATGGACGTAAATGTCGCACACCTTTGTATTGGATAGAGCTTAAGGAAAATCAGATTTACAGGGTTGATCTAGTTAAGGAAACAGAAGAGAAAATAAAAATCATCAGAGATTGCTTGAAAGCAGCCTCAGACAGACAAAAGTTGTATGCAGATTTGAAGAAAAAAGAGATTGAGTATCAAGTTGGTGACAAAGTTTTTTTTTTGAAAGTATCCCTGTGGAAGAAAGTTCTCAGATTTGGCAAGAAAGGCAAACTAAGTCCACGTTTTATTGGACCATTTGAAGTGATTGAGAGAGTCGGACCATTAGCATATCGGTTAGCTTTGCCGGTTGAGTTAGAGAAGATTCATAATGCATTTCATGTGTCTATGCTACGTTGTTATCGTTCAGATCTGTCACATGTGATTTCTCAGACAGAGGTTGAGATTCAACCAGACATAACTTACGGTGAAGAACCGGTAAAGATTCTAGCTCGAGAGGTAAAGTAATTAAGGAACAAAAGTATTGCACTTGTGAAAGTACTATGGAATAGACATGGGGTAGACGAGGCTACATGGGAACTCGAAGAGGCTATGCGAAAATAGTACCCAAATCTCTTCACAAGTAAGATTTTTGGGGACGAAAATCCCTAAAGGGGGGGAGATGTGTAACATCCCGAAATAAGGCCTAAACGGAACAGTAGTTGTGAAACCATAAATTCAAGGTATAAAAATTTATTTTATTATTATTTTGAGGTCTATGATATGTTTTCATGATTGTGTGAAAATTTCGTGAAGAAATTCTATGCATAAAGTGCTTAATTTGAAATTAGGGACTAAATTGAATAAATTGCAAAACTTGTGTTCTAGAAGTATTTTGCATAAAATTGAATTAGATTATTAATTAGAGGTAGTTAAAGAGAAATTTTACCAATTTCTAAGTCTATGGACAAAAATTGGACATGGATGGAATTTTTGGAAACTTTAGTAGTAAGGGCATTTTGGTCATTTAGGGGTAAAATGAATTAAAATACAAAATTAAAAGCCAATTTTGCTCATCTTCAACCCCATGGACGAATATAGTAAGGAGAAACCATGGATAGCGTTTTTCAAGCTTCCAAGCTCGATTGTAAGTCCGTTCTAGCCTCATTTTTAATGATTTTTACGTTTTTAGAGTCCAGTAGCTCGATTAAGCTTATGCTAGCAATAATTCAACCTAGGGTTCATATTTGGAAAAATACCCATAGGTGAAATTTGTGTATTTTGGTGTTTTATGATAGAATATGAGGTTTTAAATTATGTTAGAGAACTTGTACTACTCGGTTTTAAGCAAAAACGAGGACTTAATCGGTAAAAATACCTAATAGTCATAAGTGCATGTTAGAGTGTGAATTTGATGCTACCATAGAAGGGAAAAATGATCAGCATGTCATGAAACATATGAAAATAGGCTGAAGTTTAATTTACGAGCTTTGGGCCAAAAGTGTAAATATGCGAAAGTTTAGGGGCAAAACTATAATTTTTCCAAAATATGATTTTGGGTCAATTTGAATAATGTGAGTCCTAATTAGACTATATTTTAAATGATAGAGCAAGGAAAACTAAAATTCGGGCTAAAATGGGGAAAATACCAAGTTGTGGATGAAATGGTAAAAGTAGCTATTTTTGCATACGAGGTAAGTTTACAGTAAATAAATGCAATATTCTTTTATTTTACATTATTATTGTCAATTTCCAGCATTTATATACTTATTTTTTTGAGAATATTTAAAGTCGAATTAAAGGCGAAGTGACAGAGAAAAAGCATTAGGAAGCCCCGTTTGAACCTCAGGAATGTTAGGATATTGGGGTTGACAGGACAGGACAGGACAGAAATGAGCCATGTAAGTCGATATTAGTTATATGGCTTTGGAGACAGGAATGAGTCATGTAAGCCCATATTATATATATATGGCATTGGAGACAGGAATAATTCATGTAAGTCCATGTCGAAGACATGGCATTGGCAAGATATTGATAGACAGGAATGACCCTAGTATCCTTAGTATTCCGAGTGGTTCAACGGGTCATTGTACATGTTAAATTATAGTGAATTATCAGCAAAAAGGGAAGGTAGATTATATTTATGAATAGTGAAAGGTCAGGTAAGAAAGAAGGTAAATGAGTAAAGAAGAAGGTAGAAAATGAAAAGTAAAGACAGTTTATGAGGCTAGGTGATATTATGTATAATTATTCATTATGTTGAATGTTGTAATTTATTTGCTTGTAAGCTTACTAAGCCTAGTGCTTACACTCTTCATTTTCTTTTTCTTATAGTTCTTATCAAGCCACTCGGGGATCGAAGGAAATGTCGGAGACTGATCACACTATCGAAGAAATCACATTGGTATAGTTAGACGTTTCGTTTTGTGTATGGCATGTATAGGAACTTGGTTTCTTTTGATATGATATGATCAATGAATGATGTGTAAATACTTGCTAGTGATTAACTAATAGAAGGGCTGATGATATACGTGTTTAATAGTATGTATGAATAAGTAGTAACTATCACATGAAAACTAAGAAAAATGTGAAAGTAACTTAAAAACAGATTCAAGTATCAGAAATAACGTGATTTTGAAAAATCACAAGAAATTTTAGAGACATGGGTTGATGGTGAATAATATATGAAATTAAATCTCATTGTGTCTATTTTCATATGGATTAAGCAAAACAGGTAAAGGTTTTGTATTTTATAAGATATCTGAGTTTTAGTGAAATAGGGCCAGAGCGATTTCTAGATCCCCTGTTTCAACTTTAGAAATTCACCATAAATTTTACAAAAATAATTAGGTGGTTTACTTTATATGGTTAGAATACTTATTGAATCTAGTTTTAATAGAAACAAACGGTATAGTCATATGATTTTTGTAAAGAGAGAAAAGTGGTTCATAGCAAGTAGAGGCCAGTGCAGTTAAATTCTGAAATAGGGGTAACTTTAACTAATAAACTGTACTAATTGGCTAAGTCAAAAAATTCTAGAAAACAATTAGTAGATAGATATATGAGTCTAGTTTCATAAAAAATTTACGGATCTTAATTTTGAGTTTTGAAACTCGAGAAATGGATTTTTAAGTAACCATGATGTAGAAAAATAGTTTATTCTGAAAATTAAAATAAGTGGTTTAGAGTTGTTTAAAAGGTAAGATAAGTTTAGTAACACCTCGAGCTTGAATCCGGTGACGGTTTCGGACGTGGGGGTGTTACATACTTGATGTCACAAAAATACTTGAATTTGAGACAGCGAAGATGGTTGCCGATGCTTTAAGTAGAAAGTTGCTATTTGCTTTGAGAGCTATGAACACTCGGTTAAAATTATCAGATGATGGTCTGATTCTAGCAGAGTTAAGAGCAAGACCGATGTTTTTACAAGAGATTTGTAAAGCTCAGAAAAATATCAAGATTTGCAAGCCAAGAGAAAGTAGTGTGAAGTTGATACGGGATCAGATTTCAGAATCGGTTCTGATGGTTGCTTGATGTTTAAAAACCGGATTTGTGTACCAAAAAATGATGAGTTGATTCAAAAGATTTTGCATGAAGCACATAATGGTTGTTTGGTGGTTCATCCGGGCAGTACGAAAATGTATAATGACTTGAAGAAAATGTACTGGTGGAGTGGAATGAAAAAAGATATTTTCGAGTTTGTATCAAAGTGTTTAGTTTGTAAACAAGTGAAAGATGAACACCAAGTACCTTCAGGATTACTCCATCCTATCATGGTTCCTGAATGGAAATGGGATCAGATCACTATGGATTTTGTATCAGGGTTACCGTTAACTCCGGGGAAGAAAAATGCCATCTGGGTAATAGTTGACAGACTGACTAAATCGGCTCATTTTATTCCGGTACGTACGGATTATTCTCTTAATAAGTTGGCTGAATTGTATATCCATGAGATTGTTAGACTTTATGGAATACCTTTGTCAATCATTTCGGATAGAAATCCGAGATTTACTTCACGGTTTTGGCAAAAGTTGCAAGAGGCATTAGGTACGAAGTTAAATTTCAGCACAGCCTTTCATCCACAAACTTATGGACAATTAGAGAGAGTAATTCAGATTCTTGAAGACATGCTCAGATGTTGCGTATTGGAATTTCAAGGTACTTGGGAAAGGTACTTACCATTGGTAGAATTTGCTTATAATAATAGTTATCAGACGAGTTTGAATATGGCACCTTATGAAGCATTGTATGGTCGTAAATGTCGGACGCCATTGTATTGGACTGAACTCAAGGAAAACCAGATTTATGGAGTTGATCTAATAAAAGAAACTGAAGAAAAGGTGAAAGTGATTCGAGATTGTTTGAAAGCTGCTTCAGATAGACAGAAATCTTATGCGGATTTGAAACGAAAAGAAATCGAGTTTCAAGTTGGTGATAAGGTATTTTTGAAAGTGTCTCCATGGAAGAAAGTCCTTAGATTTGGACGGAAGGGCAAGTTAAGTCCACGTTTTATTGGACCGTATGAAATAATTGAAAAAGTTGGACCAGTAGCTTATCGGTTAGCATTGCCATCTGAATTACAGAGGATGCATGATGTTTTCCATGTATTTATGCTACATCGGTATCGTTCGGATCCTTCACATATAATTTCACTGACAGAAGTTGAGCTACAACCAGATATGACTTACGAAGAAGAACCGATTAAGATTTTAGCTCAAGAGGTCAAGCAACTAAGAAACAAAAGTGTCGCTCTCGTGAAAGTATTGTGGCAAAAGCATGGGGTAGAAGAGACTACATGGGAACTTGAGGAAACTATGAGAAACCAATACCCACACCTGTTTACCGGTAAGATTTTCGAGGACGAAAATCCTTAAAGGGGCGAGAGTTGTAATATCTCGAAATAGGGCCTAATTGGAATAGTGGTTTCGTGACCACAAATTCGAGATAGAAATAATTATTTTATAATTATTTTTATTTTTATGATATGATTTCATGATTGTGTAAAATTTCGTGATGAAATCCTATGCCTAAAGTGCTTAAAATGAAATTAGGGACTAAATCGAATAATTTGCAAAATTTACATTCTAGGAGATTTTAGTATGAAATTGCTTTGGAATATTAATGAGGAGGTCTTAAATAGCAATTTGACAAATTTCTAAGTCTAAGGACAAAAATTGGACATGGATGGAATTTTTGGAAAGTTTAGTAGTAAGGGCATTTTGGTCATTTGTATATTAAATGAAATAAAATGGGAAAAATAACACAAAATGATCATCTTCTCCATATGGTTGCTGCCGAATTTTGCCTCTCCCCATAGCTAGGGTTTCTTCAACTTTCAAGCTTCATAGTAAGTGATTTCATGCCCCATTTTTAATGATTTTTATGTTTTTGAAATCCCGGTAGCTCGAATTAACTTATGCTAGCAATAATTCAACCTAGGGTTCATATTTGGAAAAATACCCATAGGTGAAATTTGTGTATTTTGGTGTTTTATGATAGAGTATGATGTTTTAAATTATGTTAGACAACTTGTGCTACTCGATTTTAAGCGAAAACGAGTAAAAGGGCTTAATCGATAAAAATACCTAATAGTCATAAGTACATGTTAGAGTGATAATTTGATGTTGTCATAGAAGGGAAAAATCATCAGCATGTCATTAAACATAATAATAAGGGATGAAGTTTAATTCCCGAGCCTAGGGGCAAAAGTGTAATTATGTAAAAGTTTAGGGGCAAAAATGTAATTTTGCCAAAGTTCGTATTAAATGTTGTTTTGATGAATGTATGTATTAAATAAGATTAATTTGGCATTATAGATCAAGAGAAATGAGATTTAAGTCGCGATCGAGGGAAAAACAAAGTTTACGAAGAATAGGCTCGATTGCTAATAATTTTGTATCGAGGTAAGTTCATGTGTAAATGTAGTAACATAATTGTCATTTTAAGCAATTTAATGTTGTTTATATGATATGATGCTTATTATTATCATGAAATGTTATGTTTTGTGGTTATTGTTGAATAATATGTAATTATGTGAATTACTTGATGAGTGTGAACTATCACCGAGTATCGGTTCCAATATTCCATGGAAGACGGCAAAGATGTGAGATCGAGGAAAAAAGCCCGTTTGAACCTTAGGAATAGATTAGAATACAAGTGACATGTCACTAGGATATTTGAGTTCCGAACTTGTTGAGTTGAGTCTGAGTTCGTGAGATGTAACTATGCATCCGAGCTCGTTGAGTTGAGTCCGAGTTCACTTATGGATGCGAACGCCTGAGCTTGTTGAGTTGAGTCTGAGTTCACTTATGGGCGGGTTACATGGTAGCTTGGCTACATAAGTTCTGCAAGCTATTGAGTTTATCTAGCTGCGGGTATGGCACTTACGTTCATGAAATCCACGTATTCGACTTATATTCTGATGTGTTCAACGAGTGAATCTTAAGTGAATGAGAAGAATGCCTAAAATGAAGGTGACATATTGGTAAGTGTGGTGAATGAGAAAATTTGACAGGTATGTGCTTAAATCCTCGGGTTGAGAATTTGGTATGATGAAATCGTAGAAAGATATTAAATGAAATGAAACATGAATGTCTTGGTGTTGTTTATACAAATGATGTCTTATGTGGAATTGCATGATTATGTTACTTGCTATTTGTATGTGAACTTACTAAGCATTTATGCTTACCCACTTCTTTTCATTCATTGAAGTTGTTGACAAGCCGGCTTGAGAATCGGGATAGGTCGAAGACTCATTCACACTATCCGAAGGCCTAAATTGGTAAAATGGCTTGTGTATTTTGAATGTGGCATGTATGGTAAAATTCTCACTTTGTGTAAATGATCATATGATATGGCTATGGTTTGGCAAGAAAAGGGTTTGTAAATGATTAGCCATTGGAATGACCAATCTAAGTCATATTTGATGTTATGTATGTTTAAAATGCTATTTAGTCCATGAAAATCTATAGTAAAGTAAAATTTGCCATCGAACAGAATCTGACAGTAGCAGTGATGTAAATTTTAAAAATCACTAAAAATAGTATAAATGGAATTAAATGATGAGTAAGTTATGAAATTTAATCTTGATGAGTCTATTTTCATATGGATGGAGCAAAACAGATATATGAGTTATATTTTGTGAGATATTTAAGTTTTGGTGGAACAGGGTCAGAGTGATATTTGTATCCCATGTTCTGAATTTAAAAATTCACTATAAATTGTACAAAAACAATTAGGAGTTTTATCTTACATTCATGAAATAATTATTGAGTATAGTTTTATAAGAAACAAACGGCATAGTCATTTAAATTCTGTACAGGGAGATATACGATTTGTAATACACAGGGGTCAGAGTAGTCGAACCCTGAAACATGGGAGAATTTAACTAATAAACTGTACTAATTGGCTCGACCAAAAATTCTAGAAAAAAATTAGTAAATAGATATATGAGTCTAGTTTCAGGAAAAATTTATGTAATTTGATTTCAAGTTTCATAACTAGAGATATGAATTTTTAAACGACTGTGATGCAGTTGGCTAGCTTGTCTAGAAATTTTAAAAATAAATTGTTTGAGCTGTTTAAGTAATGAATTAAGCCCGTTAACACCTTGTGTTCGACTCCAGTGATAGTCTCGGGTACGGGGCATTACATTTGGTAGTATTAGAGCAGGTTTGTCAGTTTTCGGACTAATGTGTTGTATGTATAGGTTTTGCTATACATGCCATATATATATTGTGATAGTGTGACGACTTCTGACCTTTTACTTTCATGAATCACTTTTCCTTTCTGTTCAGTCTCTTTGATCAAATGGACCTCGTGTATCTTATTCTCACTGAACTCAGTCCAATATAAAGGTGTTCGACATTTGCGACCATACAAAGCCTCATAAGAAGTCATTTTGATACTCGATTGATAGTTATTATTATACGCAAATTTAATCAGTGGCAAGTATCGTTCCCACATACCTTCAAACTCAAGAATACAACATCTCAACATATCCTCGAGTATCTGAATAATCTGTTCGGATTGACCATCCGTCTGTGGGTGAAAAACAGTGCTTAATTGTAGTTTCATACCTAATGCATCTTGCAATTTCTTCCAAAACTACGATGTGAACCTCAGATCTCTATCTGAAACAATAGAAATAGGTACTCCGTGCAATCTTGCAATTTGAGAAATGTACAACTCAGCAAGCTTATCAAGTGAATAATCTGTGCGAACCAGAATGAAATAAGCCGATTTAGTCAAACTCATAATGGCTTCTTCTTTCTTCTATTTTCGATACAAAAAAGATGATAAATGGCCACCATTATGTTTTGTTTTAATTTATTATACATTAATTCCATAATTACCAAAATAACCTTTAAAATAAACATTAAAATTCACTAATTAAATGACCATTTATGTAAAATTCCACTATCAAAGGTTAAATATCAACATAAGGATGTTTCATTTAATAAGCCATAGCAATTAGACACATTTATCATATAGAATGCAGCTTTTGCATTTTATGCGATTTTAGTCCTTTCGTCAAATTAAGCACTCAAACGCTAAAATTATTTCACGAAACTTTCACACATATATAATCACATACTATAAACACCAAAATAATATTAAAATAATTTACAATCTCAAATTTGTGGTTCCAAAACCACTTTCTTGATTTAGCTAAAATCGGGCTGTTACGAATGATGTCCATAACAGGTGACAAATGAGCCAATTTATAGCCTTCAGGTGGCCGTCATACTTAACCATATGTTAGCTGACATTCCCCAGCTTTAGGTTTGATTGTGCAGACCAAAACGTCCCTACTTTGTATTTAATATTTTTCCTAGAGTTGATGTCACAACACACCAGGACTCCCTACTTTGTATTTAATATTTTTCCTAGAGTTGATGTCGCAACACACCAGGACTTGTGTCGCGATAGAGCAATCAATATACTCCTCTTTAGCTATCTTTAGAGGTATGCCACAACACCCTCAACCTGTGTCGTGATATTGAAGATAGACTTGAGTTTTCTCCATTTTGTTCCCTATGTTGCGATATCAAATCATCTATGTGGCGACATAACTACCAATATTCCTTTACTACACCTTCTAATTGTCTCCTGTACACACATAAAGTGCGTTACCTCACCCTTAGGCCTCATTTGACCCCTAAGGTCAATAAAAGACTCAATTTTCACATTTTATTGAATGTAAATAAAACTAAAAAAACTTAACTAAAACACAACTATAATGCTTGTATTCAAGCTCCTTAAATGAGAAAACTAGTTTAATTTGCTACACCGAGTTATGGCAGATCAAACTCCACCACACTTAAGTCATTGCTTGACCTTAAGGAACATAAACAAAAATAAGAAATAAAAGCAGCGACCCTTGAGCAATTATCATACAAGCATTGACTTCGGAGCATACGACTTAGGCATTTCATGCTTACTAATAACTTTAACATAATGAATATTTGACTTACCACTTTTGATCTCAAACATCTAATTACAGTATGATACAAAATATTCAAGTATTAAGGGTTTCACTTGTAAGGATCCATCCATAAATTATACAAGTACTTTGATTATCTGAGCAGAATACCAATGGTCATTTATACGTATGTTTAGTATGACGTCCATTCATGTATAAGGATATTTAGGTCGCATAAGACTTTTTGGCTTCTAATGTTCTGAGGCTTAGGACAGGTATGAAATTCAAAGATAGAAAGCATCAAGAGGGTTACAAACACGAAAATAGCTTGACACATCGCATTGATCACTATTCATCCTCCCTTAGTGACCCTTACCCGCTCACCGCCTTCTTTCTTCGTCTCTCACCTTCATTGTCCCTTCATATATGGGAAATCATAGCATGATATACTAACTACAGTTAACCTACAAGTTTCTGTGCATTCAAGAATGAGTTTTTTTTTCTACTATTTTTTGACTTTGTGACTTTTCTCTTTTTCATTACATCTCACTCAGAATTGTTTTACACTTTCAAGCTAACCTATAGTTCCCACATCACACCAATCTTTCCTATTTCACTCTATTTTTACAAACTCCTCTGTGATGTATCTACTTAACCCTCAATACATATGGCCAAACATCTATAGTCGTGCAGTGTAGGACAAAAAAAAAGGGTAAATACAAATTAACATTTAAAGCTTAGTGGTTTTTAATGAGGTTCGTCAAGAAGTGTCAACAAGCTCAAAATTTGATACTAAAGGTGAAATATAAATAGGACAGCTTTGTGGTTCTAGATGTGTTCTGAACAATTCCTTAGGTTATCCCTCAATATTTTAACATGCACAAACTTAATCAACCAAACAAATACAAATTCAACCATTTATCATTCATACTAGCATCCTCGTTTCCTTATATTTTCTATATCACTTGGTACTGTTGATTGCCTAATGCCTAATTACATTGTAACAAATGGAACTTAGTAGTCTAATAATCAAAAATTAAAACCACCTACCATCATGCCAATTTTATTTGTAAACATAAGCAACCTATGTCCATGCTCCTAACCAATCACTTGTATTTTTACAAGCTCAAGCACAGCAAAGACAAGAAAAAATCAAAGAAAAATGTAGAAAGTGAAAATAAACAAGTTTTCTATGTTACCTCCCCACACTTTAGTCGGCACATTACCCTCAATGTGTAGCCCATATCAATATAAGGAAAGAAATTACCCGATTGATCGTGGTTGCTCCAACTGCTAATGGTGGGTGCTTCCTCCTTTGATCGTGTTAAGCTCAAATTGTTTGTGTCTCCTTCATGTTGGGTTCCTACAAAGAAAACTTAAACAGAAGGCAATACAATAAAACTGCTATTAGTCCTACTCTTACATGCTTGAAATCAAAAGTATACAAAAATTAATACAAGTTTTCCAAAAAATAAAAATGTTCAATCATCCTCTTCAAAATCCATCTCCTCACTTCTGTCATCTTCCTCATGCTCCTCGTTTTCATGCCCCTCTTCTTCTTATTCCATATTTGTTGGCCCTAACATGTCAGGTGTATAATTGGGGACTAGAATGTTGCTTTGCCCAGCAAATTATTGAAAAATTGATCCCGATTCTTGCATCCACTAAATCATCCAATAGCTTCGGATAACTACTCTCACCAGCTTCTTGTTGTGCTTGTGTCAACCTCTAGGATGAAGCTGGTGTGGCTGTTGCTTATTCCAATCTTTTATCTGTTTGGCTCATAGCTCAATGTATTGTTAGAACAAGGTGTCCCTGATGAAACTTCTGGAAGGTTTCAATGCCTGCTCAGTGGATGTCATAGGTACACTCGCCTTTTTGCATAAGGCTGTCACTAGATTGGGAAAGAAAACTCCCACCTTCTGGCTACTAATGTACCTTTTCATGTTTTAGTCCATCCATTTGTCGATATAAACCTGCTTTTTCTACAAAATAACATAGAGTAAAATTGCTCTAAAAGTATTAACGTTAGAAACATTTAAAATAGGTACTATTCATGTGCATATAAATTGAATCCACATTTTAGCCTCTGGAAACATAATAGCTCGATGAAAGGACACAACAATGTTGGTACTTGAGCGATATTTCCATTCGCCCCTTCCTTCATTTAGAAACCTTATAATGTTATCCATATCTATGTTTTGAAAAAACTCTAAATCAGTTTCCTTAATAAAATTCTTTTCACAGTATAGAGCACTATAAAAGTCACAAATAATTCGAAGGGTTACTTACACGTCTTTTCCTCGCACAAGTACCGGTTTCCACATATGACCGTCAGTGCTCCTAGTCCCTTGGTCCCATAATGATGCATAAAATTCTTGAACAACAAGAACCACAGCACTATATTCAGGGATCGCCCAAAAACATTCCCGCCTATGATATCTAACTAAAGGCCATATTTCCTTACACAACATCATGGATGGATCAAATCCACTCTCTTGAATAAATGTTTTTCCTTGAAGTTTATTAAAAAATCTCAATATTCTAATTTGGAAAAATAAAGGGCTTTTGAGTGATCGATGGCTCTGTTTCTATAGTTCGCCTAACTTTCCTAGGAGGCATGATGTTTTAATTCAACAAACTAATGAAGTACTCAGCAAATGAACTCAATGAAACAGTAAAACTGAGTTTAGAAACCCTTAACCTTAGATATATCGTTGGATTCCTTGTCACACCTTGTTTCCCTGTCGTTCCTTGGAGGGGTTTCATTCTTGCCCCTCACGAGTAAATTTGAAAGAATAAATATCCCAAGAAAAATCAAAAAGTAAAAAGGAAAGGTTAAGTTTTTAGGGTTTTAGGATATTTAAGGGATTAGATAGGGTAAATTTTGTTTAAGTATGAGTTGAGTATGTTTTTAGGTTAAGAAATAGGTGTTTTGGGTGTTTAAAGTAAGGTAAATTAGTTAGGTGAACCCTGCAAAAAATTATAACGATGTCACGACACAGGGATTCCATGTCGCAACATCTCTGGAAGCTTATCATTGTCACGAAATAGGGGCTCTGTGTCGCAACACATCTTTCAGTTTCGAAATTTAGGGAGACTATCTCCATGTCACGACATAAGAGTGTGGTGTCGCAACGTCAAGTTGGTTTCTTCAATTCCTGCATTCTGCATGAAGTGTCGCGACACAGGGTTGCCATGTTATGACACTGACTATATATCAGCCCAATTTTCCATCTTTGAGGATGTTTCAGTCTTGAATAAACATCTAAAATTTAACATCTAAACTCTATGGTTAGTTAAATATACAATAATTTACAATAGTTAACCAATTCTAATATTTCTAAGTTTTACTGTTGGATTCATTCGACAGTATCATTAGTTCACTAATAGATGATTCTTCCATTCTATTAATATTAGTCCATCGTCCATCATCGCATTCCACTTGTGCTCGCATGTCTCTTTCTTTAAACATGTTTATTCTCTCTTCATGCATAAGAGGAAGCATGCCCTTTGACTTAGGAATGTTAAAGATAAATAACTTTTTACATTGCTCTCCTAACTTCCTCCTACATTCATCTTCACTTGATTGATGGCCGCATTTAAATATTTCTACCTCACCATTTATTTTCATGGTCAATTCGTTCTTTTCTAAATCAATGGTAAACCTAGAAGTAGCCAAAAAGGGTCTTCCTAATAAGATCAGTATCTCACGATCTTCTTCGAAATCAAGTACCACAAAATCTACAGGGATAATGAAACTTCGTACATTAACTAACACATCTTCCAGTACAACCAAAAAGTAGTGCAGACCAGGTACCAATAATGCAGATAAACTACTAATAATGCAGACAAGTTGCCAATAATGTAGACAAGCCACCAATGATGTAGATAAACCACCAGTACTGTAAACAAGCTGGCAGTAATGTGGACAAGCCACCAGTGATGCAAATAAACCGCCAGTAATGCAGACAAGCTACCAATAATGTGGACAAGCCACTAGTAATGCAGATAAACTACCAATACTTCCTCCTTACACATGTCCCAACCCCATACATGTGATATGGCCACAATAAATACATTTTCTCTTTGTTACAAAATAACACTTTATGCATGTAAATCATGCTCATCGAATCATTTAACACTTAGTATCACAAAGGCATGTTTTGACATGCAAATCACATATTATACCCATGCATCAAAACATCGCATTTCATAGTCATGAATAATCATATATGCCATAATATCACATAACATGAGAGTGAGAAAAACATGCTTTTCAAATTAGCAATAAACGTAACCACACTACATACTTTCACATGACACTATCTGTCTTCAGTTATTCCCCTTCTCTTTGATTGATAATGCCTTTTATTTGTTAGATTCACAAGCACCAGGGTCTATCACAACATGAAATGAACTCACTAGAAAGTCCTTACAAAAGTTTTTCTCAATTAGCAAAGCAGTTCAACTAAGAAGAGAATTGTTGTCTTCAGACAAAAAGAGGGAGAAATTTTCTATGAGGCATGGGAACACTTCAAAATGTTGATATAAAAATGTCTGCACCATGGATTTCCTGACTGGATGTGATTACAAGTATCTTATCACGGGTTGGATGCAAATACACAATCTAGATTAGACGGAGCAGTAGCAAAAGCCCTTATGAATACGACATACGAGGATGTGTATGAAATTATTGAAAATATGGCACTAAACTCCTATCAATACTCGATTGAATGCTTCACATATGGCCAGAAACCCGCTATGGTCAATGACATTGAAGATGATGATAAGTATCAACAAATAATGGATAAACTAAACCTATAGAATTTGCTTCTACACCGTCTATCCAGGGAGGAGGCAAACCACTCTTCTATTATATCAACAATCCTACTAAGGATGTGAATTGCGTTGGGAATAGGGGTGGAAAACCTTATTCAAATACTTATGATCCTAGCTAGAGAGATCACCTGAATTTGAGATGCCGGGAATCAAAGAGCAGGTAATAGTTCAAATCAAGTTAAAAATACTAACTGTCAACCTCTTTATTTGTAGAAACCCCAGGATAGTGCCAACCCAAGTGACCATACTACATGTGGTCAGCGTCTGGATAGAATTGAGGTAAAGATGTAGTCAATGAGAATAGAGGTTCAGCAAATACAATCTAAGCGCACCAACTCTACAAGAACATTGACTAAGCTCAAGGATCAAATAAGCCAATTCATGAGCATGATGGGTGACATCAAAAGACAAATTGGCACAAGTATTCCTAGTAATACAAAAAACAATCCGTGGAGGGAAGGTAAGGATCATGTGAAGGAGATAGCACTTCAATTGGGCAAAGTACTGAGTAGCCTAGAAAACCCTACTGCAGAGGTAGTTATGGAGAATACTAATGATCCTCAAGAGGAATTTCCAAAAGCTAAAGAAAAACCAAGGCTAGAAGAGGTAAAAACACCAACAATTGAACCAGAAAAAGAAACACCTAAAGATGCTGAAGTCACAAAAATCCTATTCCCTTCAAGACTATAGAAAAATGAAAAGAGGGTAAGGATGAATTTGTAAGTTTCTTACACCTGTTTAAAACATTAAATGTTAACCTATATTTTACTTATGTACTATAACTAAATTGATCTAGCACTCACCCCCTTTGGGTGTAATCCTTAAAGTACTCACCTACTTTGTTGTAACTATATTACTACTAGACTCGTATACTCGTGGATATTGCCTCATATGTCCACATCACTTACTTTATTATTCATACTCTAAACAATAGTACGTCCGGAGGTGGTCAAGTTGTTGGCGCCGTTGCTAGGGAGGCAATGTCACTAGTTTAATTTTAATTTTTGTATTTAGTAAGAATAATTAGGAAATTTTCTTTTAGGTTATAGATATGATTTTAAATTTTTATTGTTACTAATCTTCTATTTCTGGGTTTATTGTATGACTCGTAGTAGGGGGACACCTATAGTTACAGTCACAGATCCAAAAAGAATAATTCAGAGAAATTGTCAACAGCAATAATAGCAGTAGATGAAGGACCCACCACTAGTAGCTGCAAGCAACGTACCATGCAAGAATTCGCTATTCAACGATGCTAACGATAACGCTTTAGGAGACCCACCAATGCCATAGTTAGCCTCAAACTTACACATGGCTCGTAAAGAGAGAACCTTAAAACATTATTCATTACCAAGTTTGAACATGGTTCAGGAGAGCATAGTGAGGCCGGCAATTACAGCTAACAATTTTTAGATTAAGCTGGCAATGATTCAGATTATCCAGAATAATCTGTAATTTAGGGGCACAATGAAAAATGATCCAAATTAACATTTAAAATGAATTTTCCAAATTTGTGATACTTTTAAGTATAACGGGGTCATTGATGATGCTATTCGTCTTTGGTTGTTTCCCTTTTCTTTGATTAATAATGCCTTTTCTTGGTTAGATTTGTAGGCACCAGGGTCTATCACGACATATGACGAACTCACTAGAAAGTTCTTACAAAAGTTCTTCCCTACTAATAAAGCAGTTCATGTCAGAAGAGAACTAGTTGTCTTTCTACAGATAGAGGGAGAAAGCTTTCATAAAGCTTGGGGACATTTTAAAATGTTGATTCAGAAATGCCTGCACCTCAAATTCCCTGAGTGGATGCAATTGTAGGTGTTTTATAATGAGCTGGACACAAATGCAAGATCTGGATTGGACGGAGCAGTAGGGGAAGCTCTTATGAATTGGACATAAGATGACATGTATGAAATCATTGAGAACATGGCATTAAAATCCAGCCAGTGGGTAATTGAATGATTTACATATGGCCAGAAAGCCGCTACAGTAAAAGTTATTCAAGAAGTTGACAAGTATCAATAGTTAGTGGATTGGCTTAATCTTATCAAATCTGTAAATAATGCAATATCTATGGGTGGAGGAAACTAACCTCTCTTCCACTACATCAATAATCGTGTTGATGATGTGAATTATATCCGAAATAAGGGTGGGAACTCTTACTCAAATACCTACAATCCCAACTGAAGAGATCACCTGAATCTGAGATGGAGAGGAAATCAAGAAGGAGGTAATAGTTTGAATCAAGCTAAAAATACTAACTATAACCATCTTATTTGCAGAAACCCCAGGACAAGGTCAACCCAAGTGACAATACTATATGTGGTCAGCGTTTGCATAAGATCAAAGGAGAAATGCAGTAAATGAGAATGGATTTAAAGCAGGTGTAGTTTGAGTGCACCAAATCAACTAGAACATTGACTAAACTTAAAGATCTAATGAGCCAATTGATGAGTATGATGAGTGGCATCAAAAGACAAATTGGCACAAGTATTCCTAGTAATATAAAAAATAATCCACGGAGAGAAAGTAAGGAGTACGTGAAAGTAATAGTGCTCTGATCGGGCATGGTATTGAGTAGCCCAGAAAGCCCTACTCTAGAGATAAATACAAAGAATATTAATGATCCTCAAGAGAAATCCCTAGAGGCTGAAGATGAACCAAAGTCAGAAGAGGTAATCGCACCGGTAGCTAAGCCAGAAAATGAAATAACTAAAGATGCTGCCATTGTAAAAATTCCATTCCCTTCAAGACTAGAAGAAAAACAAAAGCAATATGAAGATGAGTTTGTAAGTTTCCTAAACTTGTTCAAAACATTCAATGTTAACTTGCCTTTAATCGAGTTAATTGAGAAAGTTCCTTACGCCAAGTTTTTAAACGAAATTATATCTAGGCGTAAGAAAATTAAGGAAGGTGAATAAGTTCATATAAGCACTTCACGTATTTCTATTATTTCAAGATAGGTTCCTTAAAAATTAAAAGACCCAAGAAGTTTTACTTTCCTATAGAGATAGGGAGCATTCATTTTAATAGAGTTCTATGTGAGTTAAGAGCTAGTATTAATTTAAGGCCTTTAACTAATTTTTAAAAAACTCAGGTTAAGGGACCTAAAGAATACACAGATAACACTACAGTTGGCTGACAGGTCTTCAATACATTAGAAGGGTGTATTGGAAGACGTGTTAGTCAAAGTGCGTAATTTCATTATCCCTATAGATTTTGTGGTTCTGGATTTTGAAAAAGATCGAGAGATATCGATATTATTAGGTAAACCTTCTCTAGCCACTTCTAGGTCCACCATTGATCTAGAAAAAAAAATGAATTAACCATGAAAATCAATAGTGAGACTGAAATTTTTAAATGTGGCAATCAAACGAATGAAGAGGAAGCTAGGAGGAAGTTAAGGGAGCAATGAAAAGGTTTATTTGTTTCTAACACTCTTAAGTCAAGGGACATACATCCTCTAATGCATGTAGGTCAAAAAAATAGATTTAAGGAAAGTGATAAGCTGGCAAAGATGGAATAGCACGATAGACGATGGACTAATATTGATAGAACTGCAGAATCATCCATCGGTGAATTGACGATACTGTCAGATCCGACAATAAAACTTAAATTTTTTCAATTAATGCTAAACTTTTGTAAATTATTGTATATTTAACTAACTTTTTTGTATAGATTTTAATTTTTATTAATGTTTCATTTTATAGAAACCGCAGTAATCTAGGAATTGGAATTTTGAGTAAAAACAAAACCAATGTCACAACATAGGATTCAAAAGAATTAAGAAAATTCTTTCAATCTCACGACACAAACATCCAGTGTCATGACATCAAAGCCAGTATGCTCAAAAATCCAAAAGCATAGAGTGTGTCACAACATCTAACCCCTATGTCGCAACAACAGGAAACTGCTAGGGATGTCGCGACACGAAACCCCAGTATCACGACATCACTGTAATTTTCTGCAAGGTTGACCTGACCCATTTGCACAATCCGACAGCTGAAACCACACTTTACCCAATTTGTAACCATGAAAACACCTATTTTATAACATAAAACCATATTTTACCTTTAGTTTAACATCTCTTAATCACCTAATTTCCCAAAAACCCCCAAACTCCTTAAACACTAAATTCATTATTCATTTTTTCTTTTAAATTTTCTTGGAAAAAAATTCTTCTTTTAGTCTTATTTGGTTCTGGAAAAGACAGAAACATTGCAGGGAACGAAGAAGAAACAATTGAGACAAGGAATCCAACGATTGACACGAGGTTAAGGGTTCCTAACTCAACTTTTATTGTTCCATTGAACTCACTTGCTTGAAATTTCATTAGTTACTAGAACTAAACATATCTGCTTGAAAAGTTAGGCGAACTAATGAACTGGAATCATCGACGGTTCCAAACCCCTCTAATTTTCCAAACCCAAATATTGAAAAATGTTTTGTTAATGTCAAGGAAAAATCTTTATACAAGAGAGGGAATTTGATCCATCCATGATTCTTTGTAAGAGAATATGGCCTTTAGTTAGATACCATAGGTGGGAACATTTGTGGACGATTCCCAAAAATAGAGTTGTGTCCCTATTGTTCAAGAGTTTTATGCATCTTTACGAGACCAAGAGTCTAGAAACATTGAAGGCCATATGCGGAAGATGGTACCTGTGCAAGGGAAGGAGGTGCGAGTAACCTTTACAATTATTCGTGGCTTCTATAATATTTCATACTATGAAAAAAATTTATTGATGAAACCGATTTAGAATATTTTTGAGACATAGATATGGATAACATTATAAACTTTTTAACTGAAGGAAGGGGTGAATGGAAATATCATCTAGGTACCAATATCCCAATATCTTTTTATCAAGCTATTATATTTCCAGAGGCTAAAATGTGGATCCAATTTGTATGCACAAGAATCATCCTTACTTTAAACATTTCTAATGTTAATACCTTTCGATTTGCTTTAATCTATGCTATATCGCAAAAAAAAAAGTAGGTATCTATTGAAAGATGGATCCACCAAAACATTAAAAGATGTATTAGTGGCAAGAAAGTGGGAGTTTTCTTTCCCCACTTAGTGGCGGCCTTATGTAAAAAGGCAGGTGTACCTATGACATCCACCAAGCAGTCGCTGAAATCTTCTTGAAGTATTATCAACAGTACATAAAGCTACAAGCCAAACAAATAAAAGATTGGAACAAACGACAATAAGAAGCGATAGCTACACCAGCCCAATCCTAGAGATTGGGACACGAGCTCAACAAGAAATTGGTGACAGTAGTCATCTAATGCTAGATTGGATGATACAGTGGATGCAAGAGTCGAGGCCAATTTTTCAAGAATTTGCTAGGCAAAAAAAATCTAGGTCCCCAATTTTTTATTAAATTTGGTATGATGAAATGGTGATTTTAATTTTTTTTATTAATAGACTAATAAGTTCCATATTATACACTGTAAATAGGCATTAAGAAATCAACAGCACCAAATGATATAGAAAATACAAGGAAATTAGCATGCTAGTATGAATGATAAATGGTTGAATTTGAGTATGTTTGGTTGGTTAAGTTTGTGCATATTAATATATTAAGGGATGAGCTAAGGCATTATTTGGAACACATTCAGAGCCAAAAAGTTGTCTTATAACCCATTCATCTTAGTAGCAATTTTTAGCCTGTTAACACTTCTTAGTGAACCTAATTACAAAACATCTAAAAACATTAATTTTGAATTTTCCCTTTTTCTTTGGTCTTGCACTGCACGACTATAGACGTCTGGACATATGTAATGAGGATTAAGTAGATACATCACGATGAGTTTTATAAAAACAAAGTGAAATAGGAAAGATTGGTGTGACATGGGAACTCTAGGTTAGCCTGAAAGTGCAAAGCAACAAAAAAATCACAAAAAAAGTAATACGAGTAGAAAAAGTTCTTGAAAAACAAAAAGCATTTGTGAGTGAGATGAATTGAAAATTTTCTGTTTGCAGTTCATAGCAGCATCGTGCAAAGTTAACTAATCTATACCCAGAATTATATCAAATTCATCAAAGGGAAACAACATCAGATCAGGCGGAAAATAATTGTCTCGAAACATTAACGGACAATTCTTGCAGACTTTATCAACCAAAACACATCTGCCTAGAGGGTTCGATACTCTAATTACAAATTCAGTAGACTTTACAGGCAAAGTCTTACTGTTCACTAAGTTCATGCGTATATACGAATGTGTTGATCCAGGTTCTATCAAAGCAATTACAGAGGTATCATAAAGAGTAACTATACCCGTAATCACGTCTGGCGATAAAGCTTCCTCATGAGCTCGGATAGCATAGGCTCTGGCAAGTGCATGAGCCTTGGATCTAATAGCTGTGTCTTTTGTCCCTCTCTGATTGCCAATTATATTTCCCGTATTTTTGGAAGGTCTACCATGAGATGCTTTGCCACTTGGCCTCAAATTTTGTACAATTTCTTGCTCGACAGATTCGGGGCAATCACGGATAAAATTTTCTAACTATCCACATCTGAAACAAGCTCGATCATACAGTCTAAAATTACCGAGATATCTTTTACCAGAATGCTTGCACTCAAGGCGATCGAATTTAGCATTTCCAACACTAGCAACAGATGTAGCTGGAGTTTTGAAGCTCGGATGCAATCTTGTACGATCTCTATTTGAATGTCCCATATTAGCCTTTGAACGGCTATTATCATCTCGAAATTTCTTTGATGCAGATTGAAATGACTTGCCTGATGATCTCTTTTGCACTTTTCTAGCTTTATAATCAACTTTTCTTTTCACTTTCTGAAGATTTTTAGCTTTACATGCTCGTTCAACAAGCACAACAAATTCTTTAATCTTGAGAATCCTGACTAACAAACGAATATCCTCGTTCAAACCATCTTCAAATTTTTTGCACATTATTGCTTCCGTAGATACACATTCACGAGCATACTAACTCAGTCTTACAATTCCCACTCGTATTCTATGACAGACATACGGCCTTGTTTAAGCTCGAGAAACTCTTTACATTTTCGGTCGATGAATCTTTGACTGATGTATTTCTTTCGAAATTCGGCTTAGAAGAAATCCCAGGTGACTCGCTCACTCGAAACTACCGATATCAAATTTTTCCACCAATGGTATGCCATATCTCTCAGAAGTGAAATGGCACATTTTATACATTCCTCGGGATTCAAAGACAATTCATCAAACACTCTTATTGTGTTCTCTAACCAGAACTCGGCCTTTTCAACATCATCATTTGTTGTAGCTCGTTACTCTTCGGCCCCATACTTTCTAATCTTATCTACCGTAGGCTTACTTAACTGAACCGGATTCACTGATGGTATAGCAAGAGCTTGCAGAGAATTGACCGGGGTGGAGGTTGTTGAACAGCTGAATTGGTTCAAATATATTGGCTAAACCAATCATTCGTCATCTGATAGAAGGCTTGTCTAGCCTCACCATCACGGCTACCTGTAGCCAGTCTAGAATTAGATAGTGCTGTCCCTTGCACTGGAGCAGGCTCATTGCTTTCGGCGTCGTCCGCTACGGCTTGATAGGGATCCATTTTCTATATAAAAGCACATTTCAATGTCAAGATTCATCACACTATCGCAGTTCATAAATATGGCATGTATAGCTAAACTCACAAACGCTATGGTAGTCCTAGAATCGACTAAACTATAGCTCTGATATCAATAAAATGTAACAACATAAAGCTCATGAATTTATCCATGGAAAATTTCAAATTCATCATCAAAATCAGAAATTGAAGCATGGGCTTAGTAAAACACAAAGCAACGATCACAAAAACATAGAAATTATCGAAAACGGAACAAAAACGAACCTTCAATTGAGCTTTAGTATGGCCGAACCCTAGCTATCTCTTTTCTTTTCTTTTACTTTGTATTTTTGGTTGTCGATGAACACATAATGGCCAAATTTTATGTTTTATTTACTTATTATTAACTTAAATAACCAAATTCCAATTTTACCCTTAATGAAATAATAATAAAAACTTATAATGGTTGTCCTTAAATGTCCATTAACCATGTTAGTGGTCCAATTGCAACATGAGTACCCTTGCTTTAGAAAGCCAAATCAAATAGGTACTTTAACAAGCAGAAGGCTACTTTTACATTATACGCGATTAGGTCCCTTTTCAAAATTAAGCACATAAGCATTCAAATTTCCATACAAGACTTTCACACATGCTCATTCACATATCATAAACATGAAAAATAATATTTAAATATTTTTTTGACTTGGATATGTGGTCTCGAAACCATTATTCTGACTAGGGTCTAAACCAGACTGTTACAGAATCTGTGCCTTAAGCTCCACAAGCTCCTTCGGTGCCATTCTATAAGGGGAGATGGACACCAGAGATGTACCAGGAATGAGCTCAATCCCAAACTCCACTTTACGCTCTGGAGGTAACCCTGACAACTCTTCCGAAAAGACATCCGAAAAATCTCTAATTGTCCTGATATCCTTTACTGAAGAGTCCCCAATATCTGAAACACTGATGTAGGCCAAGAACGCCTCACAACCTTTACAAACCAATTTCTCATCCCTTAGCGCAGAAATTACATTACTCAAATAGTTTCGTCGTTCCCCAATTACCACTACCTCCTCATCTGTCTCAGTTCTCAGAACCACTCATTTAGTGGCACAATCCAAGCTTACCCGATGTTTAACTAACCAATCCATACCCAGTATTAAATTGAATTCTCTGAAACGTAGCTCCATTAGATCAGTCAGGAAGAAAACTCATTGTATTTCTAAGGGAACATCTCTAAACACCTTATTTATCCGAACAGACTGCCCCAACACACTTAGTACAGTAATCTCACTCATAGTGTTTTCAGCCATAATGCTCAACATCCTAGACACAGAACATGCTATATATGAATGTGTAAACCCAACATTAATCAATGCAGTATGAGGTACATGATAGATAAAGAACATACCCGTTATGACATCTAGAGTATCTCTGTCCTCTCAGTGACGTGCAGCATAGACCAGTGTTGGTTGCTTCGCCTTAGTGTGACCAGCACCTCTGCCCGGTGCTCCACGACTACGGCCCATACCATTTCTACCCTTGGCCTGACCTTGACCTTTCGGTGGCTGCTGACCACCCCACTAAACATTACCAAAACCAGCAACTTGCACCTGCTCGAGCCTCCATGAACAATCCTTGACACGATGCTCCAATGATCCGCATCCCAGACATACACCCATCTATTTCCAACATTCGCCCTGATGGCATTTCCAACAATCAGCACAAAACTGCGGTCCAGTAGCAGAATCAGCAGGGGTCCTAACTGTGATTGGACCATCAGCTCTGGCCTTTTTCTTAAACCTCTGGAAAGAATTTGAGGCCTTAGCATCCCTCTTACCTCTACCTTTCTCTCTGTTCTGGCGCTCTGCGCGCGTCATATCCTTGGCGATTTTTGCCTTGTTAATCAGTGTTAGGAAATCCCGCTCCCTCTAAGGAGCTATCGGAACTCTTAAACCATCTCTGAGGCTATCTTCAAATCGAACACACCGTTCGTACTCTGTTGCCACCATTCCACGTACATAGTAGCTCAGTCGTAAAAATTCAGCCTCATATTTAGCCATTGTTCTCTCTCCCTGAGTTAAGTTTAGAAATTCCCTTCTACGGGCATCCACATAACTGGCACCCATATACTTAGCTTGGAAAGTAGTCTTGAAAAACTCGCAGGTTAATCGATCGACTTGAGTGCCCTCTTTGACAATAAGCCACCATTGGTAGGCCTCATCTCTCAATAGTGATACTACACCTTTTAATTTTTACTCGAGGGTGCAGTCAGGGTCATCTATGATCCTCTCTGTGGCCTCAATTCGATATTTAGCCACATTAGGGGTCACTCCAGCAATACCCTTGAAAATCTCAACCCCATTAGACCTGAGTCGTTCCGTAACTGACCCACGGCCCACGTATAAGTACTACGCCCAGTGACCCTTTCTAGAATCCTCAATATTGCTTGGGACAGTGCGTCGTCCCTAGCTGCTCGATTTTGAGACCCTGTCTCAGCCATAGGTGAAGCTGGTGCCACTCTAACTTCCTCATTAGGCTGGTGTCCAAAAGACGAAGACTTAGCCCGAGCAACTCCACAGCCTCTGCCTCAGCCTCTACCATGAGTATGTCTAGTGCTTATTATCCAATCACGCTTTAATTTGTATTAAAAGTTTTATGCCAGTCAGTTTATTGTTCCAATGTTTATTACCGATATCTTATGAACAACATTATCCCAGAGTTTTGTTTTCGCAGTTCGTATTCCTACTACGGTTCGTAGTTTACTCTAACTAAAGAGTTTCAGTACAGTTTTACTACCTATAGTAGTCTCAGTAATAACATTTCAATATTATCCTTTCAGAATAAACAATTAGAAAACTTACAGGATCGGCGCGGAGACTCGGTGTACCACTCCTTCAGTAAAACATTTTGAAATAATCATTTTTAAACCAGTTTAAAACAATGTTATTGAAATTTCTATGTTTTTGAAAAACCCAAATCCATAGCCGAGTTTTGCAACCTGACTCTGATACCTCTAAATGTAACACCCCAAACCCAGCCTAGACATTATGGCCAAATTTGTGATGTCATATTGTAGTGTTTTTCCAACACACAAATTGCGTGAAAATTCATTCTACATAAATCTTCTTTATGTTCTTAAAAAAAGTCTAGGATGTCTGGTCCATTGTGAAAACTCAAGTTGTCTTAGCAAAATACTAATTATACTAGTTTATTATCAAATTCTAAAATAGTGTTTGTTGTGGAAGCTTTCAAAATGTATTGCGTAAACGTGGTGTTTTCAGAAGAACTTTTGTTTATATTTTTTTAAAAATCTGAGACCTACTACTACCAGATTAAAATTCAAGTAACTATATCCCCAAATTAAAACAAAAGTAAAATTAAAGAGGCCTTATGACAAAATGAAAACCCAAAATAAAATCTTAATTATAATTTTAAAAGAAACTTCGTCAAGGGGCCACCTCTGAGTCCTCCGCTGCCACGGTCCATCTAAGCCTGGGGATTTCCTGCACAATTAACAGATGGGTGAGTATACAAAAACTCAGTGTGTGAAATCCCATAAAAACATACAGTCAGAGTAAACACAATTTGGGCCTAAGCCCTTTCAGTTTCAGTTAGGGGCCTTAGCCCCTCTTTCAATAGCAGCAGTAGTCTGGGCCTACACACCATGTAGGGAAAAAATCGACCCACCCAACCCTACACACCAAGTCGTACTAGTTTCGACACTAAAACAGTATTTACAGTAAAGCTGCAAGTAATAGGCTTATGGCCTTTCAGTACACTTCCTCCAAAATCATATATCCCACCCCATGCAATGCAACATAATATAAATGTACATACAGTAAAAATGGCATGCTCAAACAGTCATACATCACATAGGGGTAAAACGATCATCTTACCAAAATAAGGGCCTAGGTATACTCACTGGCCAAATAGTAGGTCCACAGTCGTCTTGGGCGACCCGTGCAACCCTAACAGTCAATTAGAGATAATGGGCCTACAGCCCATATTACGACCCATGAAGGCCCACACGCCCGTGTGGCCCAGTAAGCCAAAAAATAACCTTGGTCGTGTGAACTACACAGCCTAGTCCACTAATATCCACACGTCCGTGTGGTTTACCCATGTGGGTCCCATAAGCCCGTGGGGCCTACACGACCTATTTTTGGCCCAACGTGGCCCAAACTGGCCAAAGCCCATGAAATCACTCATGGTGGCCTCTTACGATCATACATCCTCGTTTGAGCGTTCAGAGATAAACACAAGCGTGGGCATGCTTGTATAGCGTTAATGAGCACAGTTTCTGGCTTTTGCCGATTTATGAATGTTGAAGTGTGGTTACACACCTGATTGCAAAAATATGCTACCAGCCCACAAGTATTCCACACCTATCACAGTCAAAAAATTCGATTAGTCACTGATCATCATCAGGGTTAAACGCCCTCCTTTTTACTCTTAATCTAACTAATATTGATACTTGCCTTGATTGGCCAACTGTGGCTTAGTCCTCCTAGGTCACTGACTAAAATTGATCCCTTGCTCCTTACCGAAAATCTGCATTATCAGTGAGATGCATTAACACGATTGCTTACACGAGGAATGCAAGCCAACATGCCCCAATTGCACACTATAACTACAATAAAATTACCTTCGATTGGATGATAATGGGAGGTTTCGAACACTACGGTTATCACTTGCAACTCCTTCACTCCACGAGGAAATCTAGAAACCAAAAGAGACTTCACAAGAAGAGGGAGAAGGTGAGAATCGGTAGTAAGAAAGTAAGAGATACCTGGCTTTAACAGTGTGATAGAGGGGAGGCTTGATGACAATTGAAAAAGTAGAGAGAAAATAAAGGCCCGAGTGCACTCACTGACTTGTCAGAGAACAATTCAAATTGGAGCAGAAAGAAGTGAGTGTGAGATGAAGTAATCGACTTGGGTTCCAAATAGAAAGATGGTGTAAGAGAAGCGATTGAGAGAAGAAGAGAAACTTAGAAGATGTTCGGCCAAAAAGGGAAAGAAAATGAGAAACCAACGAACAACAAGAGACCCCCAACTCTCTCCAACATACACTCCTCAACAACCCATCCAAACCTCATCAATTTCAGTCAAATTAGGACACTTCCACCGCACATAAAGCAAAATAGAATACTCTTATGCATTACTAAGTCTCGAACCTCAGACCCCAAGAACACTCCACATGCCCCTTGCCACTAGACTAGCAAGCCCTTTATGTCATGCAACACTCTCATTAATTTAAGAGTCTACTAGCTGGAGACGAGGGTTCATACAAGTAGGAGCAAAATTTTGCTCAAGTCAAGGCATGAACTAAAGACTTCCCAGACACTCCCAGAGCACTAAACCACTAAGGCAAGCATACAACCATGTCACAAACACACAAAACTAATTTTTAACAAAGTTTTCGGGATTTGGGGCGTTACACATGCCATATACCATAGATACATAACTTCAAAAGTACCAAAATGGATTATTGATAGTGTGATGAAGTCTCTGACGATTCTCAGACCTGAGCTAGCTTTGTAGAACTATAAAACATCAAAAATTAAACAGAGCAAGCTATAAAGCTTAGTAAGTCCATATATGAACATGAAATAATCACAACATTCATTAGCAATTCAAAATGGATAATATCATAAACATTCAAAGCATCAAATCTTGAGCTATCATAGAATTTATCCCTATTATGATTCATGAGTTCTCAACTTCATCTAACTCGATAGTTGAATAGTTTTTCATACATACCTGTACTGATACATTCCTATTTCTCATCAATACTCTTATCAAACCGCTTTGGTTTACCAATGCTTACAATATAAATTCATCGATTTTTCGATGGCATAGTCTAACTATGGTCTTACACATACATTGCCAAGGCCCAGTCATGGTCTTTCATTCACATGCTTTAACCCGGTTACGATCGTATTATTCAATTGCCATAGCCTAGCAATGGTCTTATTTGGCAACTTGCCTTACTCAATTCATACATTTCATTTAAGATCTCAATATTTATCTAGTAGAATAATTACTATTTCAATTTCATCCGTCAAATAGATAGGTACACATTTAAGTTCAATTATACGAACTTACCTCGTATTCAGAATTGACATATCGGGTAGACTACTCGATAACCTTGCTTTTCCCCTAATCTAAATCTGAATTCTTTCTTTCTTGATCTATATGAATTTAAAATTGACTTATTCAATCATATATTCTTTCAATTTAGTCCAAAAAATACACATTTGGGTATTTTACACATTAGCCCTTAAATTTATGCATTTAATCAATTTAGTCCCTATTTCACAAATACACAAAATTCACATAATTTCTTTAAACTCAAACTTGGCTGAATTACATATAGATCCTTAGTAGCCTAAAACTTTCACTTATTTCACATTTCAACCACACATTTTCAACATTTCTCAATTTAGCCCCTAATATGCATTTTCATCAAAAAATCACTTTACAAAACATGAAAATCTATCATAAAAAATTCATATTTCATCTTCAAACACTAAATAACACATGAATTCATCAATGGCAAATCTGAAGATCATTAACAGTTTCAAAATCTATGGTACGGGCTGGCTAAGATACAAAGCAACGATCTCGAAAATATAAAAATCATCAAAAACTGAGCTCAAAACATTTATCAATTGAATTATGAAGATGTCGAACCCTAAAAGTACATCAATGGCTTCTTTTCTTTCTTATATTCGGCCAACATGAGAAAGATGGACACAAAATTTCCTTTTGCTTTCATTTAACATATATTTATTAACATTTTTACTAATTTAACCTTAGTTAATAAACCTTAAAAACACATAAACCATGTCCATTAATGTCCATTAACACTACCAATGGTTTAATCTCATCACAAGGACTTTTAATTTATTAAATCATAGCAATTAATCACTTTAAAAATTAGTATGCAACTTTTACATTTTACGCGATTAAGTCCTTTTTCTCAAATTGAGCAATTAAACGATAAAATTAGCTCACGAAATTTACACATATACATTCTATCATGCTGTAAACACATAGAATAATATAAAAAAAATTTACATTGGATTTGTGGTTCTGAAACCACTGTTCTGATTTAACTCAAAAACGGGCTATTACAACTCTCCCCCTTAGGGATTTTTGTCCCCGAAAATCTTACCAGTGAATAGGTTTGAATATTGTTTTCTCATAGCATCCTTGGGTTCCCACGTAGCTTCTTCAACCCCGTGTCGATGCCATAATACTTTCACTAATGCAATTCTCTTATTTTTCAGCTCTTTGATCTCACAAGCTAAAATTCGAATCGGTTCTTCAGCATAAGACATATCAGACTAGATTTCAACCTCGATCGAAGAAATAACATGTAAAGGGTCGGATTGGTATCATGGAAGCATTGATACATGAAACACATTATGTATCTTTTCTAACTCAGACGGTAAGGAAAATCGGTAAGCCACTGGTCAAATTCATTCAATAATCTCATACGATCCGATGAATCACGGACTCAATTTCCCTTTCCACCGAATCGCAATATCTTTTTCCAAGGTGACACTTTCAAAAACACTTTATCCTTCATCTGAAACTCAATATCTTTCTGTTTCAAATCTACATAAAATCTCTGTCGATCTGAAGCTGCTTTCAAATTGTTATGAATCATTTTCACTTTCTCTCCTGTTTCTCTGATCAAATCACCCCATGAATCTTATTCTCACTAAGCTCAGTCTAGTACAACGGTGTTTGACATTTACGACTGTATAGAGCTTCATACGGTGCCATTTTAATACTCCATTAGAAACTATTATTGTAAGCAAATTCAATCGGCGGTAGATATTTCTCCTAGCTACCTTCAAACTCAAGAATGCAATATCGCAACATATCCCCAAATATCTGAATAACTCGTTGAAATTGACAATCCGTTTGAGGGTGAAATGCAGTGCTAAAATGCAACTTTGTACCTAAAGCTTCTTGCAATTTCTTCCAAAATCGCGAAGTAAATTTTGGATCCCTATCCCAAACAATAGATAGTGGCACTTCGTGCAATTGAACAATCTCTGAGATATACAACTTCGCCAATTTGTCAAGTGAGTAATTCGTACGTACCAGAATGAAATGTGCTGATTTCGTCAATCTGTCAACAACAACCCAGATCGCAACTTTCTTTTTCAGAGATAAGGGCAAACCGATACAAAATCCATTCTTACTCTATCCCACTTCCACTCAGGAATCATAACAGGCTGTAATAAACCTGATGCCACTTGATGCTCAACTTTGACTTACTGACAAATCAAATATTTTGAAACAAATTCTGAGATATCACGTTTCATACCGTGCCACCAATAAAACTGTTTCAAATCATTATACATTTTCATGCTTCCTGGATGTACTGATAAACAACTCATGTGTGCTTCGTTTAAAATCTTTTGAATAAGCTCAGAATTTCTTGGTACACATATTCTATCACGAAACATCAAACAATCATCAGGCCCCAATCAAAACACTGAATTAGGAGTCAACTCACACTGATCCCATTTATCTTGTAACTCATTATCAAATTTTTTAGCCCCACAAATCTGCTGTAGAAATAACGTCTTCACTTTTAACTCAGCTACTATTGAATCGTTATCAGAAAAAACTAATTGTATGTTCAAAGCTCGTAAAGCGAATAAGGAATTTCGACTCAAAGCATCAGCAACTACGTTTGCTTTCCCCGGATGATAGTCAATCATTAATTCATAGTCTTTTAGTAATTCTAACCAACTTCGTTGTCGCAAATTCAAGCCTTTTTGAGTTATCAGATATTTTAAACTTTTATGGTCGGTATAAATATGGTATTTCTCGCCAAACAAGTAATGACGCCAAATTTTCAATGCGAACAATATCACAGCTAATACTAGATTGTGCATCGGAAAGTTCTTTTCATGCGACTTTAGTTTTTTCGAGGCATAAGTTACAACTTTTCCTTCCTGTATCAAAACACAACCCAGGCTATATAACGAGGTATCACTGAAAACTATGAATTCTTTACCCAACTCAGGCTGAACTAACACCGGTGCCTCTGTTAATAATGCTTTCAATTGTTCGAAGCTCTGCTGACACTTTTCTAACCATTCAAATTTAATATCTTTTTGAAGCAATCGTGTCATCAGAGTCACAATCATCGAGAAGCCTTTCACAAATCGTATACAATAGCCAACTAATCCCTGAAAACTATGGACTTCAGATACATTTCTCAGAGGCTTCCAATCTATAATCACTGATATTTTGTTCAGGTCAACTCAGATACCTGCGACTGAAACTATATGTCCCAAAAACTGACCTGTCACAGCCAAAACTCACATTTACTAAACTTTGCAAACAATTGTTTATCTCTCAAAGTTTGCAATACGATTCTCAAATGCTCGGCATGTTCAGATTCATCACAAGAGTATATCAAAATGTCATCAATAAATATAACTACGAATTGGTCTAAATATGGCCTAAAATTTTGATTCATCAAGTCCATAAAAACAGCAAGTGCATTCGTTAATCCAAAAGGCATAACAAGAAATTCGTAGTGTCCATACCTTGTTCTAAATGGAGATTTAGGCACATCGAAGTCTTTAACTCGCAACTGGTAATAACCCGATCTTAAATCAATTTTCAAAAATACAGTTGCCCCTTTTAACTGATCAAACAAATTATCTATTCGTGACAAAGGATATTTGCTCTTGATCGTCACTTTATTGAGCTGCCGCTAATCTATACACATCCTCATCGTGCTATCTTTCTTTTTCACAAATAACACTGGTGCACCCCAGGGAGAGAAACTTGGTCTACCAAAACCTTAATCCATCAATTCTTGCAACTAAGCTTTCAATTCTTTTAACTCTATCGGTGCCATTCTATACGTAGCTATCGATATTGACGTAGTTCCCGATACTAATTCAATACCAAACTTGTGACAGCCCTAAATTGACCCTAGTCGGAAAGCGGTTTCGGGACCGCTAAACCGAGTCACCAAAGTATTTGAATATGATATTTATTGTCTAAAATATGTGAATATGAATGTGTGTAAGTTTTAAGCTTCGATTTAGTCGATTGCATGTGAATTTAGTTAATAGGACTTATGTGTGACACTTTTGAAATGTGATAGGTTAATCCATAAGGACCTATTAATGCATGTTGTATAAATGATGGGTTTGCATGTCAAATTACCCAAGTTTTAGATAGTGGCCGGCCATGGTATGGGGCATTGATGATAATATGTATTTTTCTATTAGCATTACTAGTTTACAAAATAAAATAATGTATTAAGAATAATAAAACATGTGGTGAATGGGGGGAGAAACAAAAGTTGTTTCAACTTTGCTCCTCATTGCCGTAACTAGAAGAGAAAGAGCTTGGAGAAATTCAGCTATGGTGGTTCACTAGATTAAGGTATGTTCAATGTTGCTTTGGAAGTTCATACATCCTTTGGATGATTAGTCTAAATTCTAACTATTTTCATGCCGATTTGGGGTTGTATGGACAGTCCCATTTGTTGCATTATGCTGTCCAGTTTAGGGACCAATTAATTGAGTTATTACAGGATTAAAAAGAATGGATTTTTGTTGTGATGAGCTAATAAATTTTAGTACTATTAAGTGTGTTCTTGCGGGATATAATTTTTGATACTTTGTGCTGTGCAAAATAGGACATATTGAATGTGCTTGTGAGTGAGTTTTTCAAAGGAGACTTTGTAAATTATTATGTTTAAATTCCAATGTTTGCATGCAGGTAAGTTATGGTTATAGGGGTTGATAAATTGAGTTAAATAGCTAAAATATTATGTTATTCTTACTAAGTTTCAATTGTTAGTAGTGACGTAACAATTTGACAATTAAATGCGTAAATGACTGCTGAAAACTGCAGCTTGAAAACAAATTGTTCCAGCATGTAAATGCTGATTTGAATGTACTGTAATATGTGGAGGAATTGGTCTGCTGCATGTTTGAAATAAAAAGAAAACAATAGTTGTTAAATATTAGTTTTTGTTGCTAATCGAATGGGTTTAATTCATTATTCAAGGGGCTATAGATTGGTGTTAATTAAGCTATTCAGACATGGTCTATGAGTGTTTGCAAATCCGGTTTAAGTGCATAGGTGCTAAATACCTTGTATTGGAAATTTTGATGTATAAGTAGAGATTAATTAAGATGATATTGGGTAAATTCTTAGCTTAGTTGTGTTAAGTATTCGGCAATATTCATAATAATGAATGTGAGAGTGTATATAAATACGTGGTTGTGCATAACTTAAGTAATCGACTACAATATATATACTTATATGTATGTTAGTGCCTTATGTATACACCTTGTGTCATTGAGACATTCGAAAATAAATATGTATTAAAGTTATATTCGTAGTAGTTTAATGTGACTTACCAAGAACACAAATTTGAAAGCGAAATGGTGATAGACTTAAGTAGTAAATTGATTCAAATGAATTGGTTCTAAAATGTATATGAATGCCGTATGATTGTGTTTTATTGGGAAGTAAATTGTTGATTTAGCTCAAGAGCTTAGAGGATCAAAGTTGGATAAGGGAAAGGAAAAAGTGATCGAATAGTCATGGAAATCGTTCGACAACATCCGAGGTAAGTTCTTAAGTATTTGAGTTTGATTCCTTTGTAAGTTTTAAGTTTTTAAATGGGATGAATATGAATTAAGTATATACATTAAGGTCAATGACTTTTCTAAATGACGGCATATATGATATTATGTTTTAAATATGTGAATGAGAACTTTACAGTGTAAATTGTATAAATCAGCTAGGGACAGCAGCAGTAGCGTGTTTTGGAAAAATTACCATAAATTATGGGAGTTGAGTTAAAGGATGAATAAATTATGTAATTAAAGCTTGATGCGTCTAGTTTCGTATACAAGAAATCGTGTAAGTAAAGGGGTTGCCGATAATGAGATTTTCAAAGTTGTGTGAGACAGAGTCAGAATGGCTCCGAAATCCCCTGTTCAGTATTCGGAAAATCATTATAAATTGTACAAAAATGATTATATGATAAAATTTTATTCTTAGACTCCTTAATGAGTCTAGTTTCAAACAAAATAAACAAGAACATATTTTGAATTCTGTACAATGAGAAATTAAATTCTTAGTGAAGAGTAGTCGGAGTAGTCAAGCAGTGAAATAGGGGAAACTTTGAGAAAAATCTGGTATTGATTGGCTAAACCAAAAATTCTGAAAATTATTTGGATAGAGGATATACGAGTCTATTTTCATGTAAAATTAACGGCACATAATTTGGAATTTCTTAACCCCAGTTACAAATAATTTAACGACTGTTGCTCAGGAAAACAGCTTGTAGAGAATTTGTGGTTATGTTGTAAACATGGATAAAACTTGTTTTAGTTGCTCATAAGCTATTGATTAAACTCATACGTGAATTCTAAATTGTGATATGATTTAATGATATATGAGCGTTAGATAGATCTTTGATATTAAAATTTGTGAAATTGTAAGTTTATAAGTATTCGAATATGAAATGATAGTATGGCTTGAAATTGAATTATTCATTGGAAAATGATAGATGTAGATTCAGCCAAGGCAAATGTGATGAATGTGAACATGCATATGTGTGATAAGGCCAAGTGGCCAATGTGATGAATGTGAACATGCACATATGTGTGATAAGGCCGAATGGCCAATGTGATAAATGTGAACATGCACATATGTGATAAGGCCGAATGGCCAATGTGATAAATGTGAACATGCATATATGTGATAAGGCAGAATGGCCAATGTGATGAACATGGAAGTGTATATATATGTGGTAAAGCCGAATGGCTAATGCGAAATGTGTATGAGATGGATATGTGGTAAAGCCAAATGGCTAATGTGAGATATGTATGAGATGTGTATATATATATTGTGGCCAAATGACAAACGGCGGAAGGTGTGTTTTATTAGATATTTGATGAGGTAAATGAATTACAAATATGATAGTCGATGTGAATGTTGTAACATGTGAATAAATATGTATGAAACTCTATGATGTAAAACCGAGATTAAAGACCAGATGACCATATGTGGTGGCTATGTCTGGGTTAAGACCCGCTGACTTCGTGTGGAGATTTCATCTGAGCTAAAGGTCTTGCTGATAATCCGAGTAGAGTTTAAAGCTATAAGACTTCGCAATAGGAATTGCTTATAAATATATTCAATGCGAAAGGTTAAACAGGTATGTACTCCAAGTTTATATGTGAGCTTGATTTAAACTAAATCATAAGGCAGTTATGTGATGCATACGTGAGCAATCTATGAGACTATTCTTATGATTATGTGACATCGGATCAGTGTGAGAGGTTATGTGAAATTACACAATATATCTATGTCACATGAGCTCACTTTTATGTGAAAGTTTATCTGCCTATTGTATATGATGAGATGTGCATATTCGGTAAAGGGATAGTATGCCCGAAGGAAGAGTGGAATAAAAATACGAACAACTATGTTATAATTTGATTATTATCTGTTGACACTGCTTAAAACTTACTAAGCATTGTAATGCTTACTCCGTTTACTTTGTTTCCTCTGTTTTATAGATCTCATTTGGAAGCTACAGGCTCGGGGATCGTCAGCAACTAGTCACACTATCACTATCCACTGCTTGTTACTGTTATGTTTTGAATTATTTTATGGCATGTATAGAATAGACTAGTGGCGGAAGAATATTTTGGTTAATGTATATAAGCCATGCGAAAATGGCATCTTTTGAATGTTTACTTAGAGAAATTTAAATTTTATCCCTGGCTGTGCTTAGTACTTATCTAAATGAATGATTTTTATTTCAAGAAAAAGTTCAAAATTTTACGGTTCTGACATGAGTTACAAGTCCGTTAATGCCCCTTACCTATTCCGGCGACGGTCACGGGATAGGGGTGTTACAAAACTCAACCTCTCTGATAGGTGGTAACCTGGTAACTCTTCGAGAAATACATCTGGATACTCGTACACAATCAGTATTGATTCAATATTTCTTTCTATCATTTTCGTATCAAGTACATAAGCAAGATAAGCTTCACACCCCTTTCTCACATCTCTGAGCTAACATAGATGAAATCACAACTGGCAAGCTATTTAGATCATCAGATTTAATTCTAATAGTCTCATTATTCTAGCATTTCAATTCTATTTTCTTTCATCTACAATCCACTATAGTATTGTGCATAGCTAACCAATCCATACCCAAAATCACATCAAATTCATCGAATGGAAACAACATCAGATTAGCTAGAAAACAGAAATCCCAATGCATTAATGGACAATTCTTGCAGACATTGTCAACCAAAACACATTTGCCTAAGGGGTTCAACACTCTAATCACAAATTCAGTAGACTCTACAGGTAAAGTCTGGATACTAAATTCATGCATATATAAGAATGAGTTGATCCTGGATCTATCAATGCACTCACATTAGTATCATAGAGAGTGAAAGTACAGGTGATAACATCTGGATATGAACCTTCTTCGCGAGTGTGAATAGCGTAGGCTCTAACAGGTGCTCCAGCATCGAATCTCGCAGCAGTATCTTGAGTTGCACCTCTACCACCACTCACATTTCCAACATTACGGAATAATCTTCCTCTCACAGTAGGGTTGCTCGATCTTACATTCTGAGACTTATCTTTCTCATCTAGCTCAGGACAATCCTGGATGAAATGTTCATGCGAGCCACACCTAAAACAAGCTTTATCATTCAATCTACACTCACCAAAATGTCATTTTCCACATCGTCCACATTTAGGTTTATCTAATCTAACATTACCCACACTTGCTACTAACAAAGCTGGAGTTTTTGAACTCTTAATTACTTCCCACAATCTCTACTACAATATTCCACTGGTGTATTTGATCGACTAAACAAATATCGATATTTCTTTGATGAAGAGTGATACGACTTACTCATTGATCTTTTTCTCAAGTCTCTAGCTTTTGGTTCTACTTTTCTCTTTTCTTTGCTAAGATCCTCAGCTTTACAAGCCCTTTCAACCAGAACGAAAAATTATTTCAACTCTAGAATTCCAACTACTAGTTTTATATCTTCGTTCAACCCGTCAACGAACCATTTACATATAATCTCCTCAGTAAACACATACTCTTAGCATACTTGCTTAACCATATGAGCTCTCTTTCATACTCGGTGACAGTCATGTTGCCTTGTTTTAACTTTAAGAAATCTTTATGCTTTTGATCAAGAAAGTGCTGACCTATGTATTTCTTTCGGAACTCCATCTGAAAGAATTCCCAGGTCACTCGTTCCCTCGGTACTACAGACACCAAGGTATTCCACCATTGATATGTAGTGTCTCTCAGTAAAGATACAGCACATTTAATACATTCCTCAAAAGTCCAAGACAATTTATCAAATACTCGAATCGTATTTTTGAGCCAAAATTCAGCTTTCTCAACATCATCATCAATAGTAGCTCGAAACTCTTCAACCCCATGTTTACTAATTTTATCCATTGGCGGCTTGTTCAACTGTATCGGATCTACAACTTGAGGAACAATAGGAAGTTTTTGAGGCATAGGTGAGGGTGGAGGTTGTTGAGCAGCCGATAAGTACGAATGTATTGCATGAACCATTCGTTCATCATATGGAAAAAGGCTTCTTTAGCCTCACATCCGTGACTGCTCGACACGGGTCTAGATTCAATAGGCGCTGTCCTTTGAGTGGGAGCTAGCGCATTACTCTCTACATCATCCGCTATAGCTCATCCAAGATCCATTACTATACGAAAACACAATTTAAGCTATCAGGAATCATCACACTATTGCATAGTATATATGGCATGTATAGCTAGACTCATAAACATGCTACGTCAGTCCTAGAATCAACTAAATTGTAGCTTTGATACCAATAAAATGTAACACCCTGAGCCCATATTCGTCACTGGAATAGGGTTACGAGGTATTACCGACCAATACACAACATATAACATTCATTCTCATACATCATCCAATACAACCACATTGTCCCTTATAAAGACCTACGAGGCCTTAAACATGCTTTAGAAATGGTTTGGGACTAAACTGATAACATACGATAATTTTGGAAAACTTAAAATTTTTTCATATAAACAGAGGTCATACGCCCATATGAACAGGTCGTGTGCCTCACAGGGCTAGTAGACATACTTGTGTCTTAGGCCGCATGGAAACAGGGCATACATACTGACTTGCACCACACAGCCAAGGACACACCCGTGTGTCAGGCCAAGATAAAACTGGAGAGTATACTGCCAACCACGCGCCCGTGTGTCTAGCCGATGTGCCCTTTGAAATGGCCACACACGCCCGTGTACTAGGCCATGTGCCATTTAAAGGGTATACTGACTTATACCACACGGCCAGTCACACGTCCGTGTGTGAGACCGTGTAGAGCATACTGACTTCAATTCAATTTCAACACTAAGGGACACATGACCATGTTACCTAACTGTGTGTCGCACATGACTGAGACACACGCCCGTGTCTTTGTCCGTATGGACAAAAATGGGCCATTTCAAAGCCAATTTGCCACCCTTTTTGCACATACTTAAGTAAACTCAGTTGGTACCATTTTAAGTCACAATATGCAGCCAAAGTTCATCAACCAATACGTAATTGTACCATATCCATTTCAACTAAATTCAATTCTCAAATCTATACCATTTACCTATTCAAATACCATTCAATTTATCTTGTTTTACTAAGCATAATTCACATATTTAAGTCATCTAACTAAACCAATTCAAATATACATAATCACTTTAACCACATTCATTCAATATAGGTCTATTACCAAACATTAAAATAGAACCATTGCACATTTATAAAACATCATCAAGTTTATCATCTTATGCCAACACAAATGGCCAAAATACATATCCATTAAACAAACTAAATCGACACAAGCCTATACATGTCATATAACATATATACATAACTTCAAAAATACAAAAATAGATTATCGATAGTGCGATGAAGTCTCTGACAATTCCCGAATCCAAGCTAGCTTCGTAGAACTATAAAACATCGAAAATTGAACAGAGTAAGCTATAAAGCTTAGTAAGTCCATATATGAACATGAAATAATCACAACATTCATTAGTAATTCAAAGTAGATAATATCATAAACATTCAAAGCATAAAATCATGAGTTATCATAGAATTTATCCCTATTATGATTCATGAGTTCTCAACTTCATCTAACTCGATACTTGAATAGTTTTCCATACATACCTATACTGATACATTCCTATTTCTGATCAATACCCTTATCAAACCGCTCTGGTTTACCAATGCTTTTAATACAAATACATCAATTTTTTGATTCTATAGTCCAACTATGGTCTTACACATACATTGACAAGGCCCGGTCGTGGCCTAACATTCACATGCCATAACCCGATTATGGTCTTATTATTCGATTGCCATAGCCCGACAATGGTCTTATTCGACAACTTGCCTTACTCAATTCATACATTTCATTTAATATCGCAATATTTATCTAATAGAATAATTACTATTTCAATTTCATCCATCAAATAGATAGGTACACATTTAATTTCGATTATACAAACTTACCTCATATTCAAAATTGACGTATCTGGTAGACTACTCGATAACCTTGCTTTTCCCCCGATCTAAATTCGAATTTTTTCTTTCTTGATCTATATGAATTCAATATTGACTATTCAATCATATTCTTTCAATTTAGTCCAAAAAATACACATTTGGGTATTTTTACACATTAGCCCTTAAACTTACGCATTTAATCAATTTAGTCTCTATTTCACAAATACACAAAATTCACATAATTTCTTTAAACTCGAACTTGGACGAATTACGTATAGATCCCTAGCAACCCAAAACTTTCATTTATTTCACATTTCAACCACGCATTTTCAACATTTCTCAATTTAGCCCCTAATATGCATTTTCATCAAAAATCACTTTACAAAACATGAAAATCTATCATCAAAAATTCATATTTCATCTTCAAACACTAAATAACACATGAATTCATTAATGGAAACTCTTAAAAACTTTAACTATTTCAAAATCTATGGTACAGGCTAGCTAGAATACAAAGCAACGATCTCAAAAACATAAAAAAAAATCAAAAACGAGCTCAAAACACTTACCAATTGAGCTATGAAGATGCTGAACCCTAAAAGTTCATCAATGGCTTCTTTTCTTTCTTATATTCAGACAACATGAGAAAAATGGACACAAAATTTCCTTTTGTTTTTATTTAACATATATTTATTCACATTTTTAATAATTTAACCATAGTTAATAAACTTTAAAAACACATAAACCATGTCCATTAATGTCCATTAACACTACCAATGGTTTAATATCATCATAAATACTTTTAATTTATTAAATCATAGTAATTAAGCACTTTAACAAATAGTATGCAACTTTTGCATTTTACGCGATTAAATCCTTTTTCTCAAATTGAGCAATTAAACGATAAAATTAGCTCACGAAATTTTCACACATACATGCTATCATGCTGTAAACACATAAAGTAATATTAAAAAAATTTTGACATCGTATTTGTGGTTCCGAAACCACTATTCTGATTTAACTCAAAAATGGGTTGTTACAAATAATACCATGAGCTAGGGGCGTTTTAGTCTATACAATCAAACTTAGAGCTCAGGAACATCAGCTAACCTGGGGTTAAGTACGATGGCCACCTAAAATATATAAATAGGCTCCTTTTTCACATGTTATGTACACCATTTACTTAGTTTAGAATTTTTTTTCTAATTTTAATTTACCTTTTCTTTCTTTTTGGGTTTTAGATTTATTTTCAAGTTGTTCTTTGTTTATCTTGAGAGATCTTATTTGTGGAAGATGATCAAACTGGTGGATTCATATTCATATTTAATACAAATCAGGTGCTTTCTTAAACTCTAAACTTTCGATTCATTTATCATGCTTATTCTCTATATTGAATCCATACTGTTCATGAAAACCATGAGGAATTAATCATTTTATGGGGGATTAACGAGTGGAGGTGTGATCCATTAACTGTCTTGTAGGGTTACTTAGTGGATTAGCTATTTTAGAAAGGAAGAACCTAAAACCATAGTCCTGACAACCCTTGGAAGTCATCAAGGTGGGAATTAACCTAAAATTGGTATGGCCTATCTGTGAACACCTTCAACCAAAATCAGACTGGATTGTGAGGTTGGAAGATAAGTAGTCCTTGCTGACTCGTTATTTTAGTGAAAGATTAGAAGATCCTATCGGGATAGTGACTAGTTGATTAACGAGGAACCTGAAGCAACACTTGATGGGAATTGACGAAGCGAGCTAATCACCCATAATTAGATTTTATTTATTCTATTCTTTGATCTCTTGAAATTTTATTTCTTTATGTTATTTTATTTTATTATTATAAAATATTAAAAACTCCTTTTATTTTACTTTCATACTATAACTAAATTAAAGTATTAATTAGATCTTTCAGTGTTTAGGTTAAAATTGATCTAGCACTCACCTCTTTTGGGTACAATCCTCGGAGTACTCACCTACTTCGTTGTAACTATTTTACAACTAGACTTGTATACTTGCGAATATCGCCTCATATATCCATATTGTTTAATGCAGTATTCATACCCTAGATGTTAGTTGTGACAGCCCAAAATTGACCCTAGTCGGAAAGTGGTTTCGGGACCACAAAACTGAGTCATAAAAATAATTGATTTCCATATTCTATGCTTATTATGTGTGTACATGAGTATGTGGAAGTTTCATTCTCCAATTTTGCCAATTGCATGAGAAATTATTAAATAGGGATTGATATGAGACATGGTGAAAATATGATAGGCTAATTTAAAATGGTCTATTAATGCATGTTGTGAAAATGATGGGTTTGCATGTCAAATTACCCAAAATTTGAGCTAGTGGTTGGCCATGCTATGGGTGGAAACATGTTGGGAACATGTTGGCCTAGTGAGGTATGTAGGAAAAAAATAAAATAAGGGGCATGGGCATAAAATAATGAAAAGGAGTATGATGAATACAAAAAAAAATGTGTGTAGTTGTTCCCCCCCCATTGCCGTGAGCTAAAGAAAAGAAAGGAGAAAATTTTTGTTCATCCTTTCTCATCTTCATTTAGCCGAAACTAGAAAGAAAAAAACAAAGAAAAAAAAATGCTTATCCTTTGGTTCATCCTTGGCCAAAAATTTTAAGGAGGAAGGAAGAAGAAAGGTTGAAGAGGTTCGGCCATGCATGTAGCTAGGCTAAGGTATGTTTGATGATGTTCCATGAGATGCATGCATGTTTTAGTTGTTAGCTTGAGTTCTACCTAGCCCATGGTCTAAATCTTGCTATGTGATGGAAATGACACTCGGCCATGGATGCATCATTCTTGGTTGATGTTTGATGTTGTGGTGATGAGGCATGAGGATGAGTTAAGATTCGGCCTAGGTGGAGTTTGTGTTAATGCCATTGCATGCTAAATATGAAGCTTGTTAATGATGCATGTGATGGTGGCTTGATGATTCTTGAACCTCCTTTTTAGCATTTTTGAGTGAGCACATATGTGCATTGGTTGCTAAATGGAGAAGAATCGGCTAGCAAGTTGTGTGCTAAGGCCGAATATAACTTTTGCATGTTAATGAGCAATGCATGTGTTAAATTGATGGAAAGGGAGAGGATGCTTTACTAGTGTGTATATGTGTGTATTAGCCAAGTTTTGAACTTGAAACAAAAGGGTGTTTAGTCAATACAAGTGACCATACTTGTCGAATGTATTAAGTGTTGAAATCGGCCCCAAAATAGACATGCATATTCGGCCAAGGGGAAAAAATTAGCTAAAATGTTGAGTTTGATTCATGATTCCGTACATATGTGACTTTAATGTCTAATGTATAAATATGGGCTAAGTGCCTTGTATTCCTCTTTTCGATGCTCAAATGATTAAATCAATTTATTTGTTTAATTAAGCTCAAGAGCAAAGGGGAACTAAATCCGATAAAGGGAAGGAAAAAGTGGTCGAATAGCTATCGGAATCGTTCGACAACACCCGAGGTAAGTTCTTGAGTAAGAGAGCTTAAATTAAGATTTGATTAGATCATGTTTTAAGCAAACAAAATCATGCTCTTTGTGTGTGGCTATTGAGCCGAATTTGCAAGAATGATAAATGTTTTGTGTTTGAGTTTTGCTAACGAAAATGAAATACGAATGGGCCATGATTTATTGTTAAATGTGCATGGTTATTTGAATGTTGTCCGGGCTAAGTCCCGAAGGCTTTGTGCTAAGTGGCCATATCCGGACTAAGATCCGAAGGCATTTGTGCGAGATACTAATTTCGGGCTAAGCCCGAAGGCATTTGTGCGAGATACTAATTCTGGGCTAAGCCCGAAGGCATTTGTGCGAGTTACTAAATCCGGGTTAAGTCCCGAAGGCATTTGAATGAGGAGCTATATCCGGTTAAATTCCGAAGGTACGTGATTTGGGAATGAATGAACTTGCTGTAAAATTCCAGGTAATACTCTCGAAACATCCCGACATTGAGGTATGTTTCGTATGTGCTTGAATGTAGTTGAGCCCTTACAAATAAGTATTCGCTCAGTTGATAAACGAGCTACCGGCCTTTGGCCGAGTTGATCTTTTGTGTATGTACATAAGGGTTGATAATGTGAAGCAAGTACGATATCGTAAATTTGTGCATATGAAATTATCCGTTTAGCTATATGAATGCTATACTTTTGTTGTGCTGGAATTCCTTGCTCAAAACTTACTAAGCATAAATTGCTTACTCCGTTTCATTGCTCCTCTGTTTTATAGATTTGGTTCTCCAGCTATCGGACTCGGGATCTTGAGGTCAAAGTCGCCCACACTATCAAAGCCCCCTTTTGGTACAATTTTGGTTGAACTTCGAAATGGCATGTATAGGACTACCCGTTTGTTGTGGGTCGTGGACCCTTTGGACTTGTATAAATTTTGGATAGCCATGCGAAAATGGCTTATATGTGTTTGAGTATATTGTTATAATCATTTGGTGTGGATATGCTTGACAAGGATTGGCCATGGGGATGGTTAATCACTTTCATAAATTGTGCTATTTATGCAAAAAGGGCTAGTTGAATCATGGAAACCATGAAATAGGTAAAGTCTACCTTAAAGGCAGATGCTGACAGCAGTAGTGATGTAGATTTGGAAAATCACTAAAAAAAGTAGGAAGGGAATTAAATAGTGAATAAATTATGTAAACAAACCTTGATGAATCTACTTTCATAGGAAAGTAACAAAACAATCATACGGACAGTATGTTAAGAGATATTCAGGTTCTCGTGAGACAGGGCCAGAACGGTTTCTGGATTTCCTGTTCCGACTTTGTAAATTCATTATAAATTAACCAGAGATAATTAGGAGTCATACCATATATGTATAGATTCCTCTCTGAGTCTAGTTTCTATAGAAACAAACGGCATCAGCATTGGAGCCCTGTACAAGGAGATATCCAAGTCGTAATGCGCAAAGGTCAGGGTAGTCGATCCCTGTAACATGGGAGACTTTGACTAATAAACTGTACTAATTGGCCCCACCAAAAATTCTAGAAAAAAATATGTAGATGGGCATATGAGTCTAGTTTCATGGAAAAATAACGAAACTGATTTTCGAGTTGTGAAACTCAAGATATGATTTTAAAGCGACTATTACGCAGATTGGCAGTGTCTGGAAAATTTTTAAAAGTCTGTTAACACCTCGTGTTCGACTCCGGTGACGGTCTCGGGTTCGGGGTGTTACATTTGATTGGTATCAGAGCTACGGTTTAGTCGATTCTAGGACTACCGTAATGCGTTGGGTCTAGCTATACATGCCATTTTATTTGATTACTTGATAGTGTGGTGATTTCTGACAATTGTAAATGTGTTTATTTATAGTAATGGATCCTGATCCCGACCGAGAGGTAGCTGATGATCTTGAGAGTGTAGCGCTTGCTCCCGCACAAGGGACAGCGCCGGCGGACTCTCAACCTAATGCTAGTAACCTGAATGAGGAAGCTAGACAAGCTTTCTATAGCGTGATGAATGATTGGTTCAACCAATACATTCGAACTAATACGGCTGTTCCACAACCTCCATTCCCGACTAATACCACCCCCGCACCTACAATACCTCCGGTAACTGACCAAATAAGGTCAAATAAGCCTCCAGTTGACAGAATCCGAAAACATGGGGCTACTGAATTTAAGGCTACGGATAGCGACGATGCCGAGCAAGCTGAATTTTGGTTGGACAACACTATCCGGGTACTCGATGAGCTATCTTGTACACCCGATGAATGCCTAAAGTGTACTATCTCCTTGCTACGTGATTCTGCCTATTATTGGTGGAGTACTCTGACTTCTGTTGTGCCCCGAGAGCAAGTAACTTGGGAGTTTTTCCAAACTGAGTTTCGGAAAAAGTATATCAGTAAGAGATTTGTTGATCAAAAACGGAAGGAATTTCTTGAGCTTAAGCAAGGTTCCATGTCAGTTACTGATTACGAGCGAAAATTTGTTAGACTTAGTAGATACCTCGGGAATGTGTTTCGTCCGAGGCTATCATGTGTAAACGCTTCGAGGATGGGCTGAATGAAGATATAAAAATGTTCGTTGGCGTTCTTGAAATACGAGAGTTCGTAGTACTGGTCGAGCGAGCTTGTAAAGCCGAAGAGCTTAGAAAAGAAAAACAAAAAGTTGATGTGGGAACTGGAGAGTTTCGTAAAAGATCTTCGGGAAAGTCTCTTCAACAGGCATCGAAGAAATTTCGAGATGATGCGGGCCAGTTTAGAGGCACTTCGGGCCTTTTTAGACGAGATCGTGATCGACCCCCTGTGGGTACACGAGGCACTTCGGTCGCCAGTGTTGGGAATGAACGTCGAGATAGAACGAAATGTCGATATTGCGGTAAATGGCATTCGGGGAGTTGTAGATTCCCTGACCGCTCCTGTTACAAGTGCGGATCAGTTGACCACTTCATTAAAGATTGCCCGAGGTTGTTTGAACAGAATGAAAATCAGAGTGGGAAACCGGGTGCTACCACTGCTCGAGGTAGACCATCTGGAAATACGGGCAATGCTAGTGGTGGTCAGAGAGGATCTAGAGATGCTACGATCAGATCCGAGGCTCGTGCGCCTGCTAGAGCTTATGCTATACGTGCCTGTGAGGATGCTTCTTCGCCTGATGTTATTACCGGTACTTTTACTCTCTTTGATACTAATGTAATTGCTTTGATTGACCCCGGTTCTACTCATTCTTACATATGTGAAACCTTAGCATCCAGTAAGACTTTACCTATTGAGTCTACTGAGTTCGTAATTCGGGTGTCAAATCCCTTGGGTTGTTACCTGCTTGTCGACAAAGTGTGTAAGAAATGTCCCCTAGAAATTCGAGGTTCCAGTTTTCCGGCGGACTTGATGCTTTTGCCGTTTGATGAATTTGATGTTATTCTTGGTTTGGATTGGTTGACCGCGCATGATGCGGTTGTGAATTGCAAAAGCAAGACTATTGATTTGAGGTGCGCAAATAACGAAGTAATCCGAGTTGAGTCTACGGACTTGGAGGGGATGCCAGCTGTAATATCAGCAATGTTGGCCCAGAAATATGTAAGAAAAGGGTGCGAAGCATACCTTGCGTATGTATTGGATGACAAAGAATTAGACAAGAAACCCGAATCTGTGCTGGTGGTTTGTGAATACCCGGATGTTTTTCCTGAAGGATTACCGGGTTTACCACCTGTTCGGGAGGTAGAGTTTGGTATTGAGCTTGTACCTAGGACTACGCCGATTTCGATAGCTCCGTATCGTATGGCACCAACCGAGTTAAAAGAGTTGAAAGCTTAGTTGCAAGAATTGACGGATAGAGGTTTTGCTCGACCAAGTTTCTCACCTTGGGGTGCACCAGTATTGTTCGTGAAAAAGAAGGACGGAACCATGAGGTTGTGCATTGACTATCGTCAACTGAATAAAGTGACGATAAAGAACAAATATCCGTTACCGCGTATCGATGATTTGTTCGACCAACTGAAGGGAGCCTCAATGTTCTCAAAAATAGATTTGAGATCGGGCTATTATCAGTTGCGAATTCGAGATTCGGACATACCCAAAACTGCTTTCAGAACGGGATATGGTCACTACGAGTTCTTAGTGATGCCGTTTGGGCTCACAAATGCCCCTGCGGTATTTATGGATTTGATGAATCGGATCTTCAGACCATATTTGGATCGGTTCGTAGTTGTGTTCATTGATGACATCTTGGTCTATTCAAGAGATGAGACCGAACATGCTGAGCATCTGAGGCTAGTGTTGCAAATTTTGCGGGATAAGCAGTTATATGCTAAGTTCAGTAAGTGTGAGTTCTGGTTAAGAGAGGTTAGCTTCTTGGGTCATGTGGTATCCGCATCGGGTATTCGAGCTGACCCGAGCAAAATTTCAGCCGTACTTAACTGGAAGCCTCCAAGAAATATTACCGAAGTTCGGAGCTTCCTGGGACTCGCCGGTTATTACCGACGATTTGTCAAATGATAGCCACACCAATGACAAAGCTACTTCAAAAGGATGTTAAGTTAGAATGGACGGAGAAATGTCAGAAAAGTTTCGATCAACTGAAAACTCATTTGACTGAAGCTCCAATTTTAGTGCAACCCGAATCAGGCAAAGAGTTTGTCATTTATAGTGACGCATCCCTACTTGGGTTGGGTTGTGTATTGATGCAAGAAGGTCGAGTTGTGGCCTATGCGTCGAGACAATTAAAGCCACATGAGAAAAATATCCGACCCATGATCTTGAACTAGCTGCCATCGTATTTGCTTTAAAAATATGGCGACATTACTTATTTGGTGAGAAGTGCCATGTATTTTCGGATCACAAAAGTCTCAAAAATTTGATGACTCAAAGAGACTTAAATCTACGACAAAGACGTTGGCTTGAGTTGTTGAAAGATTACGAGCTTGTCATTGATTACCACCCAGGAAAGGCTAATATGGTTGCGGACGCCTTAAGCCGGAAATCATTGTTTGCTTTACGAGCGATGAATGTGCACTTGTCTGTTCTACCCGACAATGTGTTAATAGCTGAATTAAAAGCCAAACCATTATTGATTCATCAAATTCGTGAAGCCTAGAAAGTTGATGATGAATTGGTTGCAAAACGGGCTGAGTGTGCTCCGAACAAGGAATCGGAGTTTCAAATTGATGATGATGATTGTTTGAGGTTCAGAAGTCGTTTGTGTATTCCAAGGAGTTCGGAACTCATTTCGATGATTCTGAACGAAGCCCATTGTAGCCGAATGTCAAGTCACCCGGGGAGTACGAAAATGTACAACGATTTGAAACGTTGGTTTTGGTGGTATGGTATGAAACGAGACATCTCCGACTTTGTTTCGAGATGTTTAATATGTCAACAAGTGAAAGCGGAACATCAAGTGCCTTCAGGATTACTTCAGCCGATCATGATACCCGAGTGGAAATGGGATCGAGTCACAATGGACTTTGTGTCCGGACTACCATTGTCAACAAGTAAGAAGGATGCGATTTGGGTTGTTGTTGATAGACTGACTAAGTCGGCTCACTTTATCCCCGTGTGTATGGATTTTTCATTGGATAGACTAGTTGAATTGTACGTTTCTCAGATTGTGAGATTACACGGGGTACCTATTTCTATCGTGTCGGATAGAGATCCGAGATTCACCTCGCGATTTTGGAGGAAATTGCAAGAAGCTTTGGGTACCAAGCTGCATTTTAGCACTGCTTTTCATCCCCAAACCGATGGTCAATCTGAGCGGATAATTCAGATACTTGAGGATATGTTGAGATGTTGCATCCTCGAGTTCAGTGGTTCATGGGAACGGTATTTACCTTTGATTGAATTCGCTTACAATAATTGTTTTCAATCAAGTATTAAGATGGCACCTTACGAGGCTTTGTACGGTCGTAAATGCCGTACACCGTTGTTTTGGACCGAGCTCGGTGAAAGTAAAATTTTCGGAGTTGATTTGATTAAGGATGCTGAACAGAAAGTAAAGGTAATCCGTGAAAGTCTGAAAGCAGCCACAAATCGTCAAAAATCGTATGCGGATTTGAAACGAAAGGACATTGAATATCAGGTGGGAGATAAAGTGTTCCTTAAAGTTTCGCCTTGGAAAAAGGTACTCAGGTTTGGCCGTAAGGGCAAGTTGAGCCCGAGATTCATTGGGCCGTACGAAATCTCCGAACGAGTTGGTCCGGTTGCGTATAGATTGATTTTGCCCCCTGAGCTTGAAAAGATTCACGACGTCTTTCATGTTTCGATGCTTCGACGCTATCGATCTGATCCATCGCACATAATTAGCCCATCAGAGGTTGAAATTCAAGCCGATATGAGTTATGAAGAAGAGCCGATGCATATCCTAGCTCGTGAAGTGAAGGAGTTGCGAAACAAAAGGGTTCCGTTAGTGAAGGTGTTATGGCTCAAACACGGGATCGAGGAAGCTACTTGGGAAACCGAGAGCTCGATGAAAGAACGATACCCAAACCTATTTACCGGTAAGATTTTCGGGGACGAAAATTTCTTAAGTGGGGGAGAGTTGTGACAGCCCAAAATTGACCCTAGTCGGGAAGTGGTTTCGGGACCACAAAACCGAGTCATAAAAATAATTGATTTCCATATTCTATGCTTATTATGTGTGTACATGAGTATGTGGAAGTTTCATTCTCCAATTTTGCCAATTGCATGAGAAATTATTAAATAGGGATTGATATGAGACATGGTGAAAATATGATAGGCTAATTTAAAATGGTCTATTAATGCATGTTGTGAAAATGATGGGTTTGCATGTCAAATTACCCAAAATTTGAGCTAGTGGTTGGCCATGCTATGGGTCGAAACATGTTGGGAACATGTTGGCCTAGTGAGGTATGTAGGAAAAAAATAAAATAAGGGGCATGGGCATAAAATAATGAAAAGGAGTATGATGAATACAAAAAAAAATGTGTGTAGTTGTTTCCCCCCCCATTGCCGTGAGCTAAAGAAAAGAAAGGAGAAAATTTTTGTTCATCCTTTCTCATCTTCATTTAGCCGAAACTAGAAAGAAAAAAACAAAGAAAAAAAAATGCTCATCCTTTGGTTCATCCTTGGCCAAAAATTTTAAGGAGGAAGGAAGAAGAAAGGTTGAAGAGGTTCGGCCATGCATGTAGCTAGGCTAAGGTATGTTTGATGATGTTCCATGAGATGCATGCATGTTTTAGTTGTTAGCTTGAGTTCTACCTAGCCCATGGTCTAAATCTTGCTATGTGATGGAAATGACACTCGGCCATGGATGCATCATTCTTGGTTGATGTTTGATGTTGTGGTGATGAGGCATGAGGATGAGTTAAGATTCGGCCTAGGTGGAGTTTGTGTTAATGCCATTGCATGCTAAATATGAAGCTTGTTAATGATGCATGTGATGGTGGCTTGATGATTCTTGAACCTCCTTTTTAGCATTTTTGAGTGAGCACATATGTGCATTGGTTGCTAAATGGAGAAGAATCGGCTAGCAAGTTGTGTGCTAAGGCCGAATATAACTTTTGCATGTTAATGAGCAATGCATGTGTTAAATTGATGGAAAGGGAGAGGATGCTTTACTAGTGTGTATATGTGTGTATTAGCCAAGTTTTGAACTTGAAACAAAAGGGTGTTTAGTCAATACAAGTGACCATACTTGTAGAATGTATTAAGTGTTGAAATCGGCCCCAAAATAGACATGCATATTCGGCCAAGGGGGAAAAATTAGCTAAAATGTTGAGTTTGATTCATGATTCCGTACATATGTGACTTTAATGTCTAATGTATAAATATGGGCTAAGTGCCTTGTATTCCTCTTTTCGATGCTCAAATGATTAAATCAATTTATTTGTTTAATTAAGCTCAAGAGCAAAGGGGAACTAAATCCGATAAAGGGAAGGAAAAAGTGGTCGAATAGCTATCGGAATCGTTCGACAACACCCGAGGTAAGTTCTTGAGTAAGAGAGATTAAATTAAGATTTGATTAGATCATGTTTTAAGCAAACAAAATCATGCTCTTTGTGTGTGGCTATTGAGCCGAATTTGCAAGAATGATAAATGTTTTGTGTTTGAGTTTTGCTAACGAAAATGAAATACGAATGGGCCATGATTTATTGTTAAATGTGCATGGTTATTTGAATGTTGTCCGGGCTAAGTCCCGAAGGCTTTGTGCTAAGTGACCATATCCGGACTAAGATCCGAAGGCATTTGTGCGAGATACTAATTCCGGGCTAAGCCCGAAGGCATTTGTGCGAGATACTAATTCCGGGCTAAGCCCGAAGGCATTTGTGCGAGATACTAATTCCGGGCTAAGCCCGATGGCATTTGTGCGAGTTACTAAATCCGGGTTAAGTCCCGAAGGCATTTGAACGAGGAGCTATATCCGGTTAAATTCCGAAGGTACGTGATTTGGGAATGAATGAACTTGCTGTAAATTTCCAGTTAATACTCTCGAAACATCCCGACATTGAGGTATGTTTCGTATGTGCTTGAATGTAGTTGAGCCCTTACAAATAAGTATTCGCTCAGTTGATAAACGAGCTACCGGCCTTTGGCCGAGTTGATCTTTTGTGTATGTACATAAGGGTTGATAATGTGAAGCAAGTACGATATCGTAAATTTGTGCATATGAAATTATCCGTTTAGCTATATGAATGCTATACTTTTGTTGTGCTGGAATTCCTTGCTCAAAACTTACTAAGCATAAATTGCTTACTCCGTTTCATTGCTCCTCTGTTTTATAGATTTGGTTCTCCAGCTATCGGACTCGGGATCTTGAGGTCAAAGTCGGCCACACTATCAAAGCCCCCTTTTGGTACAATTTTGGTTGAACTTCGAAATGGCATGTATAGGACTACCCGTTTGTTGTGGGTCGTGGACCCTTTGGACTTGTATAAATTTTGGATAGCCATGCGAAAATGGCTTATATGTGTTTGAGTATATTGTTATAATCATTTGGTGTGGATATGCTTGACAAGGATTGGCCATGGGGATGGTTAATCACTTTCATAAATTGTGCTATTTATGCAAAAAGGGCTAGTTGAATCATGGAAACCATGAAATAGGTAAAGTCTACCTTAAAGGCAGATGCTGACAGCAGCAGTGATGTATATTTGGAAAATCACTAAAAATAGTAGGAAGGGAATTAAATAGTGAATAAATTATGTAAACAAACCTTGATGAATCTACTTTCACAGGAAAGTAACAAAACAATCATACGGACAGTATGTTAAGAGATATTCAGGTTCTCGTGAGACAGGGCCAGAACGGTTTCTGGATTTCCTGTTCCGACTTTGTAAATTCATTATAAATTAACCAGAGATAATTAGGAGTCATACCATATATGTATAGATTCCTCTCTGAGCCTAGTTTTTATAGAAACAAACGGCATCAGTATTGGAGCCCTGTACAAGGAGATATCCAAGTCGTAATGGGCAAAGGTCAGGGTAGTCGATCCTGTAACATGGGAGACTTTGACTAATAAACTGTACTAATTGGCCCTACCAAAAATTCTAGAAAAAATATGTAGATGGGCATATGAGTCTAGTTTCAGGGAAAAATCACGAAACTGATTTTCGAGTTGTGAAACTCAAGATATGATTTTAAAGCAACTATTATGCAGATTGGCAGTGTCTGGAAAATTTTTAAAAGTCTGTTAACACCTCGTGTTCGACTCCGGTGACGGTCTCGGGTTCGGGGTGTTACATTAGTACTTCTAGAGGCGATCAGAAGCCGAGCACCACGATCCGATCAAGGAGGTAGACGGACCAGTGTCTGAATTAGTAATCACCAATTTGAGCACAACGAAGGTACCATTCCCGAAAAGATTAGAAGACAAAAAAAATAGCAACGAGGTAGATTTTATCAACTTTTTAAATTTATTTTAATCTCTCAATGTCAATTTTACACTGTTGGAACTTATCAAGAAAATCCCGCAATATGCTGCAAACTCTAAAATATATAGATATTTCAGCACTCTTTTAAGTACATTTTATGCTAATTCTTGGTAAATAAATAACACTGTATGTGGTTTTTCACCTAATTCATGATAATTTATAATCTCCATAGGAATGTGTTCAGTTTGTGAAATTTATGTCAAACAAATGTTATTTTGTTATTTTTTGGAAATAATTAGGCTATGGGAAAGGATGGCATAATTTTGTTTGTACTTGGGTCTTAAATAGGTACAAGTTGGAAGATCCAAGATGTAGTCATGTGGGCTTCAAAAAGAATTCATTCTAGATTCAATTACATGGATGCCCATTATTGTCTAATTTGAGGCCCAAAATCATTCCACTTACCCACTTTCCACGAAATAAAAATGGCGAGATCCATTGCTAAAATTAGCAGTCCATAGCTGACCACTAATCTCCCAATAATAGAATATTTAACCCTCAATCTCCATCAAATAAAAATTTACAGTTATTCCCCTTTATTCAAGCCTCAAACATCCATTCTTCTATTAAAATAGCAGTCAAAGCCACGCCTCTTTTTACCATTCAATGGTCAGCCATATAAGGAGAAAAATAAGCAACTCCTTTTGCTAAAATTAGTAAAACACCACCCACTCATCCACATATCAAGGAATGAAACATATGGGGAGAAAATTAAGGATTCCCTTGCTAAAAATTTCAAGGGATGTTGGGCCTTAAAGGCTATAAAAGGAGGCTTTCACTTTATTCAGAAATGTACCAATTTTCAAAGAAAAATCTCTTCAGTGTTCTTTTTTTCTCATGGCTTGTTAAACACTCGTTTTCCATAACATAGGGTAATTTACTTGTAACAAATTAGAGTAGTTAGAGAGAGAAACTAGAGAGCATTTTGATGATTTAATGTAAAGACAATGAGGTGGAAGTTTCAAGTTGGCGATAAGGTGTTCTAAAAAGTTTCACCTTGAAAGAAGGTTTTGAGGTTTGGTAAGAAGGGTAAATTGAGTCCAATATATGTTGGACATTATGAAGTTATTGAGAGGATTGATTCGGTAGCTTATCGACTCAAGTTACCACCAGAACTTGAGTGAATCCATGACGTGTTCCATGTATATATCCTACAGAAGTATTGCTCAGATCCATTACACATTATGCCAGTGGAAGAGATCGAAGTTTGAACTGATCTCACGTATGAGAAAGATCTGATTGATATTCTAACTCACGAAGAAAAGGTTTTATGAAATAAGAGAGTTCCATTGGTTAAGGTTTTATGGTGTAACCATAAGATAGAAGAGGCTACTTGGGAAGTTGAGGATGAGATGAAACAACAATATCCTTATTTGTTTAGCTTAGGTAAATTTCGAGGACAAAATTCTTTTTGGAGGGGGAGTTGTAACACCATAAAATTGGGCCTAGTAATTTTGAGGGTAATTTAGGTATTTTAGCTCTAGTGTGCTCGGAAATTTCATAGCATGGTAAACAAAAAATGGCTTCATCTATGGCTTTTAGAAAATTAAATCAATTTTTGAAAATGATATTCTAAAGACCTTCAATTTTGATTGGAGGATTGTTTTGAAAAGGGGGTTAAAGTTGGGAGTATCAAAAGGGTAAATTTACCAAAATTTAAAATTAAATTATTTCTTCCCCTCACCTATAGCAAACTCATGAAACCTTTTTCCCTTCTCTTTGTTTTTGTCGTCCCTTGCATTCCTAAGCATCATTCACTTATTTCCTCTTTCAAACATCGATTCTTTTTATTCCTATCATCTTCCAAGCATTAAATATCTTGTTAGAATTAAGTGACTCGAATCCTTATTTAAATAAAATACTGTAGTAAAATAAAATAAAAGAAGAATCCATATAGAATTACATTTTTTATTTTGTTTTAGAATAAGGTTTTTTAAACCTTATTAAATTCCATCTATTTGATATTGATTAGAATCAGGTGTTTCAGTCTTACTAGAATATGGCTTTACTAGCCTATAAATAGACATAGTCTATTCCTCTTGTATTTATTCGAATTCGACATAGTGAATTTTCTTCTCCTCTGCTCGTGGTTTTTTTCCCCAAAGGGTTTCCACGTAAAAATCTGTATGTTTTTTATTTTATTTTTATTTTATTTTATTTTTCACAAATTGGTATTAGAGCTTCCAAGTTGTTAATGTCGATAACGGTAATGGCGTCTTTGAAGTATGAAATTTCGCTGTTGGATCGCAACACCAGATTTGCATTGTGGCATATTAAGATGCAAGTAGTTCTTGCGCAGATGGATCTGGAGGATGCCCTGCTAGGGATAGATAAGATGCCTTCGACATTAACAGATGAAAAGAAGAAGCGAAAGGATCGAAACGCGTTAACACAATTACATCTGCATTTGTCCAATGAAATTTTGCAGGATGTGATGAAAGAGAAGACCACTGCTGCATTATGGAAGAGGCTAGAACAAATATGTATGTCGAAAACTCTAACAAGCAAGTTGCATATGAAACAGTATCTTTATGGTCATCGTTTGGAGGAAGGTGCGTCTGTACACGAACACTTAACGGTGTTTAAAGAAATTCTCTCAAACTTGGAGGCCATGGAAGTTCAGTATGATAAGGAAGATCTAGGGTTGATTCTACTTTGTTTGTTGCCCCCATCTTATTCAACCTTTAGAGGCACGATTTTATATAGCCGCGAGTCTCTCACAGTTGATGAGGTTTATGATTCTTTGGCCTAGTATGATCAGATGAAGCATCTTTTGGTTAAACCCAACTCTCAGGGAGAGGGTCTTATTGTTCGTGGGAGACAAGATCGGAATGCTGATGATGATCGTGGAAGGACACAAGAACGAAATCCTCGCAGTAAATCTAAGGATAGATCAAACTCTTCAAACAGAGGTAAAACTTGCAACTTCTGCAAGGAGAAAGGGCACATTAAATCTGAGTGCTATAAGCTACAGAATAAGATTAAAAGGGAGGCTGCGGATCAAAAGGGAAAACAACCAAAAAATTCTGGTGAAGCTAATGTTGTAGAAGACTACAGCGATGGTGAACTTCTAGTCGCTTCTGTCAATGATTCTAAAGTAAGCAACAAATGGATACTTGATTCAGGCTGCACCTTTCACATGAGTCCCAATCGGGATTGGTTTACAACTTACAAAATAGTGTCTGAAGGTGTTGTTTTGATAGGAAATAATGCTTCGTGTAAAATTGCAGGTGTTGGAACAATTAAAGTTAAAATGTTTGATGGAGTTGTCAGAATACTTAGTGGCGTACGACATGTTCCAGAATTGAAAAGAAATTTAATTTCGTTGAGTACTCTTGATTCAAAAAGGTACAGATACACAACTGAAAGTGGGGTTTTAAAGATTTCCAAAGGTTCCCTTGTTGTGATAAAAGGGCAGAGAAAGATTGCCAAGTTATATGTTTTGTAGGGTTTTACTATTACTGGTGATGCAGCTATCGCTTTCTCTTCCTTGTCAGATGATGATATTACTAAACTTTGGCATATGTGCCTAGGACATATGAGTGAGAATGGCATGGTAGAATTGAGCAAAAGAGGACTTCTTGATGGGCAAGGAATTTGCAAACTGAATTTTAGTGAGCACTATGTTTTTGGGAAGAAAAAAAGAGTTTGATTCACCAGAGGAATCTATAACACGAAGGTAACATTGGAGTATATTTATTCTGATCTGTGGGGGTCATCTAGAGTGCCTTCGAGAAGTAGAGCTAATTATATGCTAACCTTTATAAATGATTTTTCCAGAAAAATTTGGGAGTTCTTCTTGAAGCAGAAACGCGATGTGTTTTCTGCATTTAAGTGTTGGAAAATTATGATTGAAAAATAGACGGGAAAGCAAATAAAATACCTTCGTATAGACAATGGCTTAGAGTTCTGTTCTGATGAGTTTAATAGATTGTGCAAGTTAGAAGGGATCGTGAGACACTTGACCATTCGCCATACTCCATAGCAAAATGGCGTTGCAGAACGAATAAACAGAACGATCATGGAAAAGGTTTGATGTATGTTGTCAAATGCCAACTTACCTAAGTCATTTTGGGCCGAAGTAGCCTCTACTGCATGTTTTTTAATCAACGGATCTCCATCCATTGCCATTGAGAAAAAGACTCCACAAGAGGTATGGTCTGGTAATCCTGCTAATTATTCTGACTTAAAGATCTTGGGTGTCCTGCGTATGCTCATGTTGACAATGGAAAATTGGAACCGAGATATCCAGGCTAAGTCCCGAAGGCATTTGTGCAAGTTACTATATCCGGGCTAAGTCCCGAAGGCATTTGTGCGAGTAGTTGCTATACCCGAGCTAAGTCCCGAAGGCATTTGTGCTAGTGACTATATCCGGGCTAAGTCCCGAAGGCATTCATGCTAGTGACTATATCCGGGCTAAGACCCGAAGGCATTTGTGCGAGTTGCTATATCCGGCTAAATCCCGAAGATACTTGGGTTTGGAAGCGAGCGATCTTGCTGTAATAATTTCAATTAATACGCTCATAAAATACAAACGATAAGGTATGTTTCGTATATGCATCGGAAAGGTTGATTCCTTTCAAATAGTACTCGCTCAATTGATTAACGAGCTTCCGGCCTCTAGTTAGGTTTGATACCCTGTGTATGAATATATTGGTTGAAGCGTGAAGAAATTATGATTTTGAGAATGTGCATATATGAAATTATTCATTTAGTCATATGAACGCTATACTTTAGTCGTAAATAATTTCGTTACTCAAAACTTACTAAGCATTAAATGCTTATTCCGTTTCTTTAATTCTCTGTTTTATAGATTTTTGTTCGTCAGCTATCGGACTCGGGATTGTCGAAGTCGAAGTCGTCCACACTATCTAAGCCCTTTTGGTACTCTTTTAGTTAAACGTTGATAATGGCATGTATAGGACTAACCTTTGTTGTTAATCAAGTACCTTTGGTAATGTGTATATATTCGGATAGCCATGCGAAAATGGCTTAAATATTTTTGAGCATAGTATTAAAATCATTTTGTATATATATGGTTATTGAGAGGTGTGGAAATTCTTGGCAATGATTAGCCATTGGAATGGTTAATCACGATCATATTTGGTGCTATGTATGTCAAATGGCTAGTTGAATCATGGAAACTATGAAATAGGTGAAATTTACCTTAAATAGATGCTGACAGCAGCAGTGATGTTTAAGTTTTCGTGAAACAGGGCCAGAACGGTTACTGGATCCCCTATTCTGATTTTGGAAATTTACCATAAATTAACCAGAAATAATTAGAAGTCATGATTTATATGTACAGATTCCTTTTTGAGTCTAGCTTCATTAGAAACAAACGGCATATGTATTGAAGCCCGGTACAGGAAGATATCTAAGTCGTAATGCATGAAGGTCAGAGTAGTCGAACCCTGAAACAGGGGAGACTTTAACTAATAAACTGTACTAATTGGCCCAACCAAAAATTCTAGAAAAAAATCTGTAGATGGATATATGAGTCTAGTTTCAGGAAAAATTTACGGAATCAGTTTTCGAGTTTTGGAACTCGAGATATGATTTTAAGGTGACAGTGACGCAGTTAGCCAACTTGTCTGGAAATTTTAAAATGAACTGTGTAAATAAATGAATTAAGTTCGTTAACACCTCGTGTTCGACTCTGGCAACGGTCTCGGGTGCGGGGCGTTACAGGCCATGTCAGAAATATTTCCATGGCGGAAAGAGGAAAATGTGATGTATCCTATTGTTAAATGTTTGGCGAGATCTATAAATCATATATGTATTGAATGAATTCCTACTCATCAGATTCATGGAATTTCAGGTCTCTTTGATTGTTGGATTTCTTGGAATTCCGATCTCTATTAAATCAAGTTGAGATCTGGGTTTTATGTCATGATATCATGGGAAACTGAGAAGGGTTCAAAATTTAAGAACAGTTGAGAGTTGAGACTGTAAGCTTTTAGATCATATGAGAAATTAAAGAGATGTATTGGAGGTACAGCCTAAGTGAAAGTTTTTCGGCATTGAATATGAGCTTAAAAGTGAAGACCACTTTTCTGGTAAGATTTTCGGGGACGAAAATCCCTAAAGGGGGGAGAGTTGTAATATCCTGATTTTGGGCCTAGTCAGAATAGTGGTTTCGTGACCACAAAATTCGAGATAGAAATAATTATTTTATGATTATTTTGAGGTCTATGATATGATTGTATTATTGTGTGAAAATTTCGTGAAGAAATTTTATGCATAAAGTGCTTAAATTGAAATTAGGGACTAAATCGACTAATTTGTAAAACTTGCATTCTAGAAGTTTCTAGTATGAAATTGTTTTGAAATATTAATTAGGAGATCTTAAATAGCAATTTGACCAATTTTAAGTTCATGGACAAAATTAGGACATGGAAGGAATTTTTGGGAAGTTTAGTAGTAAGGGCATTTTGGTCATTTAGTTATTAAAATGAATTAAAAATAAAATTAAAAGCCAATTTTTGTCCATCTTCTTCATTAGGCCGAAATTTCAAGGGTTCTCCATAGTTAGGGTTTGTTTCAAGCTTCCAAGCTCCATAGTAAGTGATTCCAAGCCCCGTTTTTAATGTTCTTTACGTTTTTGGAATCCCGGTAGCTCGATTAAGCTTATGTTAGCAATAATTCAACCTAGGGTTTATATTTGGAAAAATACCCATAGGTGAAATTTGTGTATTTTGATGTTTTATGATAAAATATGGGGTTTAAATTATGTTAGACAACTTGTGCTACTCGGTTTTGAGTGAAAACTAGCAAAAGGGCTTAATCGGCAAAAATACCTAATAGTCACAAGTATATGTTAGAGTAAGAATTTGATGTTGCCATAGAAGGGAAAAATGATCAGCATGTTATAAAACATAAGAAGAAGGAATAAAGTTTAATTCCCGAGCCTAGGGGCAAAAGTGTAATTATGCAAAGTTTAGGGGCAAAACTGTAATTTTTCCAAAATATGATTTTGGGTCAATTTGAATAATGTGAGTCCTAATTAGACTATATTTTAAATGATAGATTAAGGAAAACTAAAATTCGGTCTAAAATGGGGAAAATACCAAGTTGTGGACGAAATGGTAAAAGTAGCCATTTTCGCATACGAGGTAAGTTCATGTGTAAATGTAGTAACATAATTGTCATTTTAAGCAATTTAATGTTGTTTATATGATATGATGCTGATTATTATCATGAAATATTATGCTTTGTGGTTATTGTTGAATAATATGTGATTATGTGAATTACTTGATGAGTATGAACTATCACCGAAGTATCAATTTCGATATTCCGTGGAAGATGGCAAAGATGTGTGATCGAGGAAAACACCCGTTTGAATGCTAGGAATAGATTAGAATACAAGTGACATGTCACTAGGATGGTTGAGCATCCGAACTCGTTGAGTTGAGTCCGAGTTCACTTATGGATGTAAATGTCCGAACTCGTTGAGTTGAGTCCGAGTTCGTGAGATGTAACTAGGCATCCGAACTCGTTGAGTTGAATCTGAGTTCACTCATGGATGCGAACGCCCGAGCTCGTTGAGTTGAGTCCGAGTTTGCTTATGGGCGGGTTACATAGTAGCTTGGCTACATATGTGGCACTTATGTGCAAACTTTCCATGTATTCGAATTATATTCCGATGTGTTCAACGGGTAAAATTTTACTCAAGCGGAGGAATACTCAAGATGAAAGGGACGTATTGGTAATTGTTGTGAAATGAATACTTTGAACAGGTATGTACTTAACCCTCGAGTTGAAAACTCGATATAACAACAATATGGTAAGATGATAAATGAAAATGTGATATGAATGTCTCGGTGATGATTATGCAAATGATGTTTTATGTTTGCTTATATAGTTATGTTACTTGCTATGTGCATGTGAACTTACTAAGCATTTATGCTTACTCCCTCCTTTTCATTCCTTGTAGTGTTGACAAGCCAGCTCGGAAATCAGAAATGGTCGAAGGCACGCTCACACTATCCGTATACCATCTTGGCATAATGGCTTGTATATTTTGAGTATGGCATGTATAACATTATAATCATTTTGTGTATATGGTCTTATGATATGGTTATAGAGTGGTATGGAAATGCTTGGTAATGATTAGCCATTGGAATGGCTAATCATGATCATATTTGGTGTTATGTATGCTAAATTGCTAGCTAATCCATGGAAACCATGAAATAGGTAAAATTTATCATAAAATAGATTCAGACAGCAGTATTGACGTGAGTTTGAAAAATCACTAAAAATAGTAGAGATACAATTAGATTATGAATAATATATGAAATTGAAGAATTATGAGTCTATTTTCATATGGATGGAACAAAACAGGTATATGAGTTATATTTTATGAGATGTTTAAATTTTTGTGAAACAGGGCCAGAGCAATTTCTGGATTCCCTGTTCTGACTTTGGAAATTCACCTTAAATTTTTCAAAGATAATTAGAAGTCATAATTTATATGTACAGATTACTTATTGAGTCTAGTTTTATTATAAGCAAACGGTATAGTCATTGAAACTCTGTACAAGGAGATATTTGATTCGTAATACATAGAGGTATGAGCAGTCAAACTCTGAAACAGGGGAGACTTTAACTAATAAACTGTACTAATTTGCTCAACCAAAAATTCTATAAAAAAATTATTAAATATATATGAGTCTAGTTTTAGGAAAAAATTATGGAATTGGATTTCTAGTTTCGTAACTCAAGATATGAATTTTTAAGCGACTATGACGCAGATTGTTAGCTTGACTGAAAGTTTTAAAAATAAATTGTTTGAGCTGTTTAAGTAATGAATTAAGTCTATTAACACCTCATGTTCGACTCCGGCGACGGTCTCGGGTATGGGGCATTACATCATAGATGTGTTCTCCCCAATTGTTAAGCATAGTTCAATTCGAGCTTTCCTTGGTATTGTGGCCATGCATGATTTGGAGCTTGAGCAGTTAGATGTAAAAAACTGCATTTTTGTATGGAGAACTTGAGGAGGATATTTACATGCAACAACCAGAGGGTTTTACAGTTTCAGAAAAAGAGGACTATGTTTGCTTGCTGAAAAATTCCCTTTCTAGTTTGAAACAGTCACCAAGACAGTGGTACAAGAGGTTTGATTCCTTTATGACTTCTCATGATTTCAAAAGAAGTAGTTTTGATAATTGTGTTTACTTTAAGAAAAACAGTAATGGTTCTTTTGTGTATCTACTTCTTTATGTTGATGACATGTTGATAGCAGCACAAGATAAAGGAGAGATAAGAAAGGTCAAAGCCCAACTAAGTGAAGAATTTGAGATGAAAGATTTGGGACCAGTAAAGAAGATACTTGGTATAGATATTCTCAGAGAAAGAAAAGCAAGTAAATTGTACCTAAGTCAGAAGGGGTACATTGAGAAAGTTCTTTGTAGGTTCAATATGCAGAGTGCTAAGCCTGTTAGTACTCCTTTAGCAGCCCATTTCAGACTTTCATCGGCTTTGTCTCCACAATCAGATAATGAGATTGAGTACATGTCACATGTTCCATACTCTAGTGCAGTGGGATCTCTCCTGTATGCTATGGTTTGTTCACGTCAAAATTTATCATATGCAGTTAGTGCAGTTAGCAGATATATGGTGAATCCCAGTAAAGAACATTGGAAAGCAGTTCAGTGGATTTTAAGATACTTACGAGGTACTACTGATGTTGGCTTATAGTTTGGAAGAACTAGAGATGGAGTCATTGGGTATGTTGATGCTGATTTTGCTGAAGACCTTGATAGAACAAGATCTCTCACAGGTTATGTCCTTAAAATCGGAGGTTGTGCAATCAGTTCGAAAGCCACTTTGCAAACTATAGTCGCTTTGTCTACCACTGAAGCTGAGTACATGGCGATTACTGAGGCTTGTAAAGAAGCTATTTGGTTGAATGGACTCTTTAGTGAACTCAATGAAGACCTTCAAATTAGTACAGTATTTTGTGACAGTTAGAGTGCAATCTTCCTTACAAAAGATCAAATGCTTTATGAGATAAAAAAACACATTGATGTTCGGTATCATCTTATTTGTGATATTATTGCTCGTGGTGATATTGTTGTGAGCAAAATTAGTACTCATGAAAATCCTGCAGATACGATGACTAAGTCACTTCCTATAACCAAGTTTGAGCATTGCTTAGACTTGGTTGGTGTTTATTGTTGAAGTTAAACCCTTAAGGGGTTTTATGGAAGAGGTGGAGAACTTGTTCGTTGAGAGTTCGCGATGAAGAACTTGTTCGTTGAGAATTTGTGTCAAGGTGGAGATTGTTAGAATTAAGTGACCCAAATTCTTATTTAAATAAAATATAGTGGTAAAATAAAAATAAAAAAGAAGAATCCATATAGAATTACACTTTTTTATTTTATTTTAGAATAAGGTTTTTTAAACCTTATTAAATTTTCTTCTATTTGATATTGATTAGAATAAGGTGTTTCAGTCTTACTAGAATATGGCTTTACAAGCTTATAAATAGACATAGTCTATTCCTCTTGTATTTATTCGAATTCGACATAGTGAATTTTCTTTTCCTCTGCCCGTGGTTTTTTTCCCGAAAAGGTTTTCACGTAAAAATCTGTGTGTTTTGTATTTTATTTTATTTTTCACAAATCTAGAATTTCATAAAAACACTAAAAAATACCATCAATTTTTCCATCTCTCAAGCTTATGGGTTTTCTAGATTTCCAACCAAACATTTTTTTCTCCCATCAAAGGTAATGATTTGATTTCCTATTAGTTTTTAATGATATCTAGTCTTTTAAATAGAGTTTTACCTATTGAATCAAATGTTTTGAATAAAAGCCTAAAATTGGGTCATTAATGGTGGATCTCAGGATTTTGAAGAAAAACGATGTTTCAAAGTGCTTTTCAACTTCCTTTAGAGTTTCATTAAGGAATTCTAAGGTTTAACTGAATTTTTGAGAAAATTACCATAATATGTCGAAATTTCAAAACCATGAATCTACATAGTTTTGAGTAGTTTGAAGGTTGGGAATTATTCTTAGATGTTTAACTTGCCGATTGGAATTAGTTTCATGTGATAGGAACGAGTAGCTATTGAGATTTTTTTTGTTTCAGCTAAGCTAGTTGAAATTTTAGTTTTATGAGAATTTAGCTTAGGGTTGTGTTTTTAGTTGATTTTGGTGACTCCTTGGCTAAAGGATAATTTTTTTTATTGTGTGACTTATTATAGTGAAGCTTTGGAATCATAAAGACCTTCTTTGAGTAAAGTGAAAGGCAAGGAAAAGATAGTTTAAGCTTTCGACGACAAGGCGAAAGCACGAACGATGATTATTTGGAATCACTGTTTGTAGACACAATTCATACTGCCAATTGGGAACTTAGGAGTAGCCTAAACCCGTACTCTAAGTTCAGAGTGTAAGTGTTCTCATACCCTTGTTTAATTTGTGAAACACGTGATTGTGTTGTGTAACTAAGAATTATGATATGATACTGTACATGTGAAATATGCTTGTGATGGCTATTGAGAAAATGTTAGTTGTGGGCATGTTGTACATGTCTATTGACAGTGATATTGTTGTACTTATAATGTGATTATGTAGTGAAAGAAAGTGCAGAAAACAATAAGTAATTATGTGGTTTATTGTGGATAATTTGGCCTTGAGACTTTATGACACCATTGGATATATTCGCATGCCATAAGATTTGCAAGTACTCACCTATATGTGTGTTTTTGGGACAGTTTCAGAGAGATAAGTGATCTACCATAATTCGATGTAGTAGATTAAACTAGTTTTCACACTTTGGGAGCTTGAATATAAGCATTTTCATTATGTTCTAGTTATGTTTTCAGAGTTTAGTTTGAATTCAATAAAAAGTGTCATTCGAATGAGGGCTAAAGGTGAGCTAATATACTTGTGAGTGTACAGGAGACCATCTAAGGACAAAAAACTTAATACTGGTCATTGTGCTGCAACACAGGGAGTTTGATGTCTTAGCATAGGGAGCAGAATGCAAAAATTTTGAGGTTGCCTTTGGTGTCATGACACAGACAAGGGATGTCATGACACACCCCTGAAGCCACCCTGAATCTAAGCATACTGCCTTCAATGCTGCAACATCAGTCCTGTACGAGAAGAACTTACGAGTCAGGGGCATTTTGGTCCACACAATCAAAAGTGAAACACGAGAGTGTCAGCTGACCTAGAGTTGAGGACGATGATAACCCTAACTCTCTAAATAGGCTCTTAAAACACTCTCTGCGGGATAGCTTTTGATATTCTAAGTTTTTCTTTGTAATCTAGTTTTTAGTTTTTTCTTTCTTTCTCTTAGGGTTTAGATTTCTTTTCAGTTCTTTTCATTTGCACACTTTAGACAACTTGATTTGTAGGCACAATCAAATATTTGAGGATTTCTACACTTCATTAATCAAATACAGTTAGAATTCTTTAAAATCTATTCTTGATTTATTTTTCATGCATATATTTATCATCAAGTTTACTATGTTTATGGATTTTATGAGGAACGACTCCTTTTATGGGGGATTAGCAAGTGGAGGTGTGATTGATTAATTGCTATGTAGGGTTTTCTTACTGGATCAGCTGTCCAGGAGAGGAAGAACTTAAAACCTAGGCTTGACAACCCTAGGAAGTCATTCAGGAAGGAATTAATCCAAATTTGGTATGGCCTCTCCATAAACACCTTAGCCCCAAACTGGTCTGGACTGTGAGGTCGAGAGATAAGTAGTTCTTGCGACTCACTAGTTTAATGGAAGATCGAGAGATACTGCTAGGGTAATGACTAGTTGATTGAATAGAAACCTAAAATAGGAATTAGTTATAATCACCAAAGCGAGCTAATGACCCCTAGCTAGATTTGATTAAGTTTATAAATTAAGTTTTCCAAAGTCTACTTTATTTATGCATCTTTTATTTCTTTATTTATAAAAATCCAAAAAAAACCTTCTTTATGTTTCATCGTACTATAATTTATTTAAACTACTAATAAATTTTATTTGTGTTTAGGTTAACACTAATTTAGTAGTCGCCTACCTTGGGTACGATCCTCGGAGTACTTACCTACTACATTGTAAAATCTATATTACAACCTGACCTGTATACTTGCAGGCACCGCCTTAATTCTTTATCTTTTGTTGCAATATTCATACTCTGGACATTAGTACGTCCGAAGGCAGTCAATAAGGGAATGTGAGCTAAGCTCCATTCACCGGGATATGTTGGCGTGTTAGAGAGTGTTAGCTATATGCTACATTTTTTGTATATGTTTGACTCTACAAGTCATTTGGTGTGTTGGAGATCTGTGTATTCGATGTGTGGTGATAGAGCCTACTTCTATGTTTCATAGCCTCAAGTGCCAAACTATCGCTAAATATGTTTTCATAAAATGTGATATTATGATATGTGATGTATGCATGAACATATGGATTAATAAGCTAAATGTGTTGATCAGTATTACATGAATATGATTGTATGTTCTCATAATAATATGCATAAGTAGTTGACCGTTAATCATTTTTGGTTAATGTGTGAATGCATGTCTATTTGGTGGTTATTCTGATCATTCACTGAGCTTGTTTAAGCTCACCCACTCCTTTTTATACCTTTGTAGACTATTAGCGTTGTAGTGTGAGCGGTGTGGAAAATTTCTAAGGGAGTGATCCAATTATACTTAGCATTGAGTAGGTGATTTATAGTTGTTATTTTACACTATAGGAATAAGGTAATATGGTAGATTCTTGGTTTTTTATTGCCATGATGTTTTAGATGATGGCTCGATATTATTACTCTTAGGAATTATGGATGTTTGATATTAGTTCATTGGGTTGCTTAGCTTAAATTATTGATGGTGCATCAAACTACAAATTCTGATACTTTTGATGCTAAATTTTGAGGTTATAAATGCATGATGTTTTGGAATATGTACGGTTGTGTTAAATTCCCTATTTTGGTGTTATTTTTGTTGTCTTATGCAGAGGTATCAATAATCGGGTATCAGTATCGATACCTTTATGATATTTCGAATGCGCAGGAAGTTAATAACTCATTTTGGTATTGATACCATTACTCGAGTATTAATACTTGGTGAAAAATACTGATATGTTTTGGATTTGTACCGATAATCGCTGGGTTTTAACTTTTGCAGGAAAACAGAATGTTGATTTGGTACCGATTTTTTGGTCAGTATTGATACCATCCATGAGAAATATTGATACCATTGAATTAGTATCAATACCTGCGTGATTTTTTTTTTTGGTAATTTTTCTTAAGTGGTCTTAAAGCATGCTTCGAACTTGTTATAGGCTCGTTTTATGTATGTTTAGCATTATTTAATGTTGCCAAGGGTATTCTTGGCTTTGAATCTCTATAATTGTTCAAATTTGATGGCATTTGCATGCTAATGAATCGGTATGTAATGTGTGATGTTGTGACGGTGGTGTAACGTCTTGTTACTTGGGCTCAATGACCGGGCCAGGTGTAGGGTGTTACAATATCACTCATATACCTCAGCATTTAACAATTCACGATTTAGTTTGTAATATCCCTAAATCAAGTTTAGTAGTTTCGGGTATATTTTTCAGGTTCTGAGTGTGAAACTAGAAATTTATGGGGTTCCTAGTAATTTTTAATTTAATTTAGGAGGTTAGTTTTATCTAAAATCGATTACCAATAATCTAAAAAATAAAAATATTTTTGAAAATTTACTTTTAAAGTAATTAAAAATTTGACACCCCAAACCTAACCCGAATAACCGGCCCTAATTCAAAATGTTACATTAGCCACCCAAGTGACTCTCAGGCTAACGACCACCCAAGACACACCCGGACCTTATAACACCTCAATCTTATCTGATTATTAGTTATTTATTAACGCGAAGCAAATTATGAGCCAATTTTAAACTTTTCCTAGGTAATTTAACCTAAGGGCATTTTCGTTATTTTACGGCCTACGGTAAAACTAACCCAATTTTAGATCTAAACGTTTACCGACCTTCTTTTAGTCAAAACTATGCAAGCCTAAATATTTCAACTTAAATTGAGTTTGTTTGCTATCTAATTCAATTTTTACTATTAGGGACTAAATAGTAATAAATACCAACTATCAGGACCTATTCCAATTTACATATTAACTGTGTTTCTATCAAATTTTACCCATTATGAGGCTAATCCTAAATTATTACCAAGTTTCCTTATCACCTGGGCTCTAATTAGACTAATCAATTTTTAGGACTAAATCATAACTTAAACAAATTAGAATACCAATTTAAAAAGACAAAAATTCAAACCCCCCAAAACCTACACGGTCGTGTCCCCCAAACGTGTGCTATTGAATGCTTGTGTTCGTGTCGTGAACAGCTTTTTGGCAGATCGCACATGCCCGTGTGGAAATCCCACACGCCCATGTACGATAGCTCCAGTTTCCACACGTCCGTGGCACTTACCCACACACCTGTGTGCAACCCTTCACACGCCCATGTGAAAACCATTGCACCTATTTTTGCGAAAAACTCATTTTAAAATCAAATTTTACATAGTTTAATGACTAATTAAACCCGATTTAACTACGGTTAACTAACATACATATACACACAACTTCATTGAATTTATTGACATCAATTAAGCCTCGATTAAATATTATTAGGCAATAAATTTCATACACGTCAAACACAAAATAAATCAAACAAGCGGCGTTCCTTAGCCGCTACTAAACCACTTAATGAAAGCTTCATTTAAACAATCATTAGTATAAATATCATGATTCACAAATTGTATTATCAATCATCATGTTATCAAGCAATAATGCATCGTAAATCATTCAATAATTAAACTCAAACATGCCTCAAAGTTATTATAAAACCTTCCAAAATAAATGTCCAAAGTCCAATTACAATCAAAATCAACAATTTTCCACGAGTTCCAAAATGCTCGACTACAATCTCTAAAATACGTAATAAAGTCTCTACCAAGCCTAGATCTCTTGGAACTCTCTTGCTCGGCTCCTCAACTCCTCAATCCCAATGATTATCTACACGAATGTGAGGGTGTGAGCTTTAAAAATCTCAGTGAATATTAATAAAAACAACAAGTAGATTAACATTCAATTCATGCTTAATTCACAACCAATCAATCACCAATTATTAGCCAAAATAAAGAAACATGTCAATTAAATTTCCATAAGCATTTTCAATACCAAAAATCATTTATTCATGGCATTCAATCATCAATTGATATAGCAACAATCATACATAAATATATTGGCATTTATTTCTCAAGGCTTAATCGGTGATCATACATAGGATAAACGGATCTCCGAACTCCCATAAATATCAAATACAGTCTTCCAAGTTGAGAGGGTCCAAGCATACTGTAATATCTTGAATTAGGGCCTAATCGGAATAGTGGTTTCGTGACCACAAATCCAAGATAAAAATAATTATTTTATGATTATTTTGAGGTCTATGATATGATTGCGTGATTGTGTGAAAATTTCGTGAAGAAATTCTATGCATAAAGTGCTTAATTTGAAGTTAGGGACTAAATTGAATAAGTTGCAAAACTTGCATTCTAGAAGTTTCTAGTATGAAATTGCTTTGAAATATTAATTAGGAGGTATTAAATAGCAATTTGACCAATTTCTAAGTTTATGGACAAAAATTGGACATGGATGGAATTTTTGGAAAGTTTAGTAAAAAGGGCATTTTGGTTATTTAAGGGTAAAATGAATTAAAATACAAAATTAAAAGTCAATTTTGTTCATCTTCTTCACCATGGACGTGTATACCAAGGGAGACTCCATGGCTAGGGTTTCCAAGCTTCCAAGCTCGATTATGAAGGAAATCGAGATTCGGGCTTAAATTAGAAAAATACAAGGTTATGGACTAAAATGGTAAATTGCCATTTCTGGATCGAGGTAAGTTCGTATGATAATAATAATGCAATGTTATGTTTGAATTATATCTCTTACTATTATTGCATATATTGTATGATTTAATATATTGGAAAAGTTGATGGAATGGTGTTTATGATGTGGAAATATGATATGAAAGAATGTTACATGAAATGCAAGAAAATGATGATACATGACAAGTGATATATGAAATATGTGATATATGTTATATAAATTCTTAAAAGCTGATTTGATATTTGAGTTGTGTCTTATTATACTATGAATGGACAATTGGTACTATGGATAGTGAGATCGACACTTCGAGTAAGTTCGTACATAAATAATCTATCGATTCTTTTTATGTTATTATATTTTGATATCATATTTAATGTGGCTGCCTATCAAATGGTTATTCGATGTAAGTTATGAATTTAAATTGATTACAGACAATTTAGTAAAATGTTGAAAAGTGAGGAATTTCCCGGTTGAACCTTCAGAATAGAAACGATACAAATGAACTATTGTGAGGTCATGTGTGTAGTACTAAGTGCAGGCTACTACGTGTACTGAATAATTGGTCACATGTGTAGTACTAAGTGCATGCTACTATGCGTACCCGAAAACTGTGATCACGTGTGTAGTACTAAGTGCAGGGTACTACGTGTACCAGATTATTGGTCGCATGTGTAGTACTAAGTGCAAGCTACTATGCATACCAGATAGCTTCGGCTACAAGTGTGGAAATAGGAAAATGTGCAGGCAATTGTGTATCTGTTATTATTCCGATGAGTTCAATGGGAAATCGATTAAATGAAAATACATGTGAAAGTGATCATGTGATGAACAAGTTCAAGTATATGTTTATTTAAATTTATGAGCAATATGCTCGATATTTGAGCGAACCTCGATAAAATGGAATGGATTAAGTGAATTGTGTAAAAGTGAACTTTAGTAGTAAAACAGTGTTGAACAGCAGCAGTGCATGACTTTGAAAATTTACCAAAAATTGTGTAAGTTGAATTAAATTTCAAAAAAATTATGGAATTAAATATTAATGATTCTATTTTCATATAAAAGAAACAGGGGGAGCAAAAGAGTTATATATTATGTGATATTATAATTTTTGTGAGACAGTGTCAGAATAAATTCGAGATCCCATGTTCTGAATTTATAAATTCACCATAAATTCTAAAAAAATTATTAAGAGTCATATATTACATTAATAGATTTCTTATTGAGTCTAATTTTAAGGGAAACAAACGGCATGGTCGTTGAAATTCTGTACAGGGAGAAATTTGGTTCGATGTGCACAGGGGTCAGAGTAGTCGTACCCTGAAACAGGGGAAATTTTAATGAATAAACTATACTAATTGGCTAAACGAAAAATTCTGTAAATTTTATGGGAGAAAGATGTATGAATCTAGTTTCAAGGAAAATTAACAAAACTGAATTTTGAGTTTTGTAGCTTCAGATATGAATGATTTAGTAACTGTAACTCGATAACACAGCTTAACCTGAACATGTGTAATTGTACAATTATAGTGTTTTATCTTGAAAAGCGTGGTAATAATTGCTTATTATTTTCATATGAACTTACTAAGCATAAAGCTTGCCCATCCTCTCCATTTCTTTAGTATTGGCTGGTCGGCTCGGGGTTGGAGATCGTCGGAGGCAAAATTACACTATCAAATTATCATTTTGGGAGAATTAATTCAAATATTAGAAATATCAAGTGAGTGGCATGTATAGGAAGTTGGTTTGTGATATGTATTTTTATTATGATTTTGACCATACGTATCAGTCTGCATTGAGTTATCGTATATGATCATGAGATGTAGTCCTTATCCATTATGGTTTATAAGTTTAATTAATCGTGCCATGTCCTATGTTTTGATGTGATGATATAGTTAGCTTTGTTTGTTATGCATGTGTCCGAAAAGTTTTGAATTAAATGAAATTTTATGGCCGGTTTTCATCTATGTCTATTGTTAATTCTAGTAATGCCTCGTACTCTGTTCCAGCTTGGATACGGGTAAGGGGTGCTACACACACACTCCCTTATAGTGCCTCAAATAACCTATTGAGTGGAGACTCATGCTCAAAACTCCCTTATCTACTCCAAACAAATCAGTCCACCTAGAGCCAAATGCTCACAATGTCACAAATAAAGGTGAGTACCCACAAATCCTATGGCATGCCAACTATATCCAATGGATCCACCATGCATGTTGCCAATATATTTAGTCAAACATAGCATATAAATCAGTTATTATTGTGCTCAATTTAATGTGACAAAATGATTATGTATAACTTGTAACATAGCCATTTAGCATCCATTTATATCAATCAATTCATTACATAGCCATTTAGCATCCATTTATATCAATCAATTCATTCATCAATTTCCCATATTCAATTACCAATTGTAAGACCAACATATCACACATGCTTAAAATCATCCGTAAAATTAATCTAATTAAATAGCACAACACCACCCAAAAACTTACTTACCATTTTTTTTCAATACAAATTCAATTTTTGCACATTTCATACCAATCTTGCAAAATCAACCATTCATCCATAATTAATTAAGGTACTAATTAAACATAATTGAGGGTCAATTTACCAAATTGCCTTAGAAACACTCACTACACAATTTTATTCTATCACAACAAATGATCAACTAGGCAATTTCAAGCTTCAATTCCAGTTATTTTGGTCCTCTTCAAGATTCAGAGCTTCAACAGAGGTAAAATCGACATTACCACCTTTCTAAAGCTATATTAAACATGAACTTTAATTAATTATGCTAATCGAAATCATTTCACAAAGATACCTTACCAAATTTGTAACATCTAGTCGAAAACTCGATTCCTCACAAAATCGATCTCTCTAGCCCTCCTAATCACTTCCAAACATCAATACAAAACCAAATACACATAAACTAAGCATCAATTTCACATTTAAATCAATTTCACAAAAATCCAAAAATCAATTCATGAAGATGACGAAATTTGGATTTCTTCAAATTACCTCACAAATCATGTTTAATTTTGATAATTAAGACCAAAAACCTTTTAATAGATCCATTTTGAGTTGGAACATCCATTGATTTGTGTATTTCCTCTCAAAATACAAGATCCACCATTAAAACACCTTAAGCTTTTAAAAAAGATGGCATTTATAAAAAAAATCCTTTAATTGACTCTCAAATCATGCAAAAATGTTTCTAATCTTCATAGAAACAAGTTTAGGATTGAAGATTACCTTTTATTTGCTCTAAATTCGTTGATTGAAAATCTTGATTTAAGAAGCTTAAGAAATTTCAGAATATATTTTGCTACGTTTGAGAATAATTTCGAGTGAATTGAGAGAGTATTTTGAGAAGAAAATTAGTTGGATCTATTCTTTGATGATAGATCTTTAAAACCATGCAAAGAAAACGAAATCTATATCTCTCTAATCTAATGTAAATGTTGTGAGAAGTAGGCTAGATGCATTGTGTTTAAAACTGAAACAATCCACCAGAATTTAAAAATTGGGAAATTTGCCTAATGTTCACTTCCATATTTCCTTTGCCTTACTAATTGATCATTTCCCCCCAAAATTCTGAATTTTAAGGTTTATTTGTCAAATAAATACTCTAAATTTTCCCTTGTTTTGCAATTAAACCCAATTCAATTAATATTTAAATTTAACTCAAATTAACCCTCAATAAAAAATATTTTAAAATTCTTTTTCAACCCAAATTAATTATTTTCACTAATAATTATTTAATTATTTTAGAACTAATTTTCCAAAAATATTTTTATTTTTCGAATTATTGTTTAATCGATTTTAGATGAAATTAACCTCATAAATTAAATTAAAAATTACTAGGAACCCCATAAATTCCTAGTTTCATGCTCGGAACCTGAAAAGTATACCCGAAACTACTAGACCCGGTTTAGGGATATTACATAGTCTGTAATCACCTTAGCTTTCATTTATAACAGATTCCTCTCATTGCACAACATTTACAATTTATATTATTAAGATCCTACAACAAATAATATGTACAAACACATTTTAATACACTACTAACTTACCTAATATATTCGGCTAATGAGCAAATTTGTAGGGACTATTTTGCAATTTTCCCTTTTCCCCTATTTTCCTCCTATCGATTTAATTCTTGATCTATATAATAGTTAAATTCAATTTATCAATTTTTAAAAATTATCATGCTCATTTTATGCATATGACTTATAAAATTTATTTTACAAATTTTCCCTGAACTTTTACACTTTGATCAATTTAGTCCCTAAAACTGAAGCTATTTAAATTTTCACTGTCACACCCCAAGATACAAAACTGATTGTAACCTCATCCCTTATCAGCCTTCACATACTAAAATTTTGTAGAATTTTCATGCTAAACATTACATATTTTCATATTTTTCAATAAACTCAAAACTAACAAAAGTTTCTTTTACAAAACAGTCCTAATCAACAACCAAGCTTATAAATCTTTCATTAAATCTCATGAACACCAAAAATTCATTAATGGAAAGTCCTAAAATCTTTAACAGTTTTATGAATTAGTCCTTCGGTTAGCTAGATTAAACTACAATGATCTCAAAATATAAAATTTACGAGAAACAGATAGAAAAATCACTTATATGCTCGAATCTAATGTTGGCCAAACCTTAATCTCAAAAATGGTGTTTCTTTGGTTTCTCAATTTGATGGGAAGATGAGCTAAGGAAGATTATATGTTAAATTTATTTTTTTTATTTGTTATTTAATTAATTACAATTTTAATAAACATTAAATTTAACTAATCACAACCCTTAACTGACCATTAACTAATATATGGTATAATTACCATTCAAATCCTTACCATTCAAATCCTTAAAAAAATTTTACTTATACATTTTGGCTAATAATAATTAATAGTGATGAAATTTTACATCTTTTACAATTTAGTCATTTTTCTTTAATTAACTATTTAATCGCTAAAATTACTGGACCAAAACTTAATTTAATTTTATAATAGACACATAAACATTATAAAATAATATTTATTGACTCGATCATTGGAAATCGGAGTTTCAAAATCGTCATTTCTGGTACCACTGAAAAACGGTATGTTACATAGATGAACTCGTCGATTCCTTTAGTTGGCACCTCCTCCTCAGTTTTGACCAGAAAACATATCGGCTTGTCTGCACTTTCATTTAGATTATGGTTAAGCTCTATGTTAATGATTAGATCTACTTCTAGATTTACATCTATGACTATGTTTATCTTTATGTTAATTGGATTGGAGATGCCTTCAACTATATTCAATGTCTCCTAATGGTCTCTAGTTCCAAACTCTTGCTAACTATTATCATCTAATTCAGAGTGGTTGATGACAATACGGTGCTACTCGTTATCAAAGTTGGGAACATCATGTTTGATCTCTTCAAAAGAACTCTACGCCTCCATATGTTGTTTCAATGATTTTTTTCATTTCCAATCTTTACACCAGCAGTTCTTTTATTTCCACCACATCTTCAGTGTAGGTTGACGTGGTTTGTTTGCAAGAGGCTATCTCATACGAATTACAAGAGAGCTTGATTGGATATTCGGGTATCTTGAACTGGTCTAATTGTTCTTGGCCTTTCTCTGATTTCACTTTAGATTCTAGGTTGAGGCGAAAAGACTTATACTCATCCGTCTCTAGAGGAAATTTGAATGAATATTCATGACTCTGCTAGTTTGTCGAGGCTCCGTTAAACCATCGGAACCTTTTATTGATCCTATGTTGCTCATACAAATCCCAATATACATTATCATCCATGATTAAGCCCAATTCTTGTTGGGCTGAATATCCAGGCACACCGTATTCTCCGTCATAACTCGTCAAAGCTTCATTTGCCCAACTTGGTCCTTCGCTAACGTATCTTGCCTTTTACCGTGAAGATATCCCATACATCTCACCATGAGATTCAGTTGAAAATTCAGTCACATTGTTATCTTCATCTAAACTCCAATGGTTTGTTAAAATTCTGATTGCCCAAATTGATCCTTCGTTGTAGTACCCTTCATCATCGTACCATGCAGATATCTCACATTCCTCATCCCAACTGCTATCATCATCAAATTCATCATCAACTACATCCATGATTAAATTAAATAGTCGACAAGGTATCTAAAAAAATTAAATAAATAAAAATAATGAAAATAAAAATAATTCAAAATTGATACACTATCTAACTCATATATCTTTTGACTAGTATTATTTAACAAACCAGTTAGATTAATAACAACTTTCACCATCGCAATCCCCGAAAACAACGCCAACAATTTGACCACTAGACGTGTGAACATTAGGACTGGAAATACTACAGCAAAAAGGTATCGAATAAACAAATGGTATTCGCAAGTACATGTGTCAAATTGTAATATAGTTTGTTTAGAACGAGACACTTGGAAAGTCTTTCGAGGACCGTACCTAAGGGATTGCAGATTGGAGAATTTTATTATTAAATTAATTACTGAAAATAATTACTAATCTAATCGAATCATGGATTAGTAGTGTTGATGCAGAATTAAAATATTAAATAAATTAATTAAATTTATTAACTTTAAATAACCTAATGGAATTTACTATCCCTAGTGTCGACTTGCGAGCTCCCGACCTATGATCAATTAAATTCCTAATTATCTAATTAAGCCATTAATTAACCTTAATTGAGTCTTTATCGCCCTTAGCTAAAATACCCGTTAGGTCTCATCTTTTCTAAGGATTACCACTTACGTCACCCTTTCGATCTCTTCCTAAGCATACAGATACCCTTTCAGTCTCACTGCCTAGCACAAGTTATACTTGACAGGATACCCTCTTGATCTCACCTGTCTAGATATTCTATTAGGCGCATCACTCTCTAATATACTAAGTCTCTTGAATCATCAGTTCCATACTTAATCAATTAATTAGTTCCATAATTGAATCATGCAATATATAAAATAAGCACAAGAATTTATCCCAATATTCATACAATGTTAGTTGATAAAATTAATGAAATGTAAACAAAGGAATAAAGATAAGAAAATAAAGAGAACGTTCATTAATAATTAAAATTAATAATTAAATTGAAGCGTGGTTCTGGAACAATTTCCATTCACAAATGTCTTCACATCGGAATAGAAAATTTTCAATCAAGCAAACATAAGAAAACTAAAATAAAAAATAAAGAAGAATGAAAAAAAAACTAAAAACTAAAAACTAAAATTAAAAGTATGAAATATGTATGACAACTCCTTAGGGCGATTCCCTAGGTCAACTCCCCTTCTAATGAGGTTATAAGGTTGTTTATATAGGCAAAAACTAGGTAAAATCCAAATGACTAAATTATCATTTCAATTTTTGGTCACATAGAAGCCGGTGTTGCGACATTGAGTTCTGGTGTTGCAACACCGAGCCAATGTCGTGACACCCAATTCTGATGTCACAACATCAATGTTTGTTTTGTTCCAGGATTTTGTTTTTCAATTCAATCTTCAGTATCACGACATTGGATGCCAATGTTGCGACATGGTTGTTGTCATGGCACCCTTCACACTCAAATAGCCTATTATTCATTCCCAAGGCCCGAGTTGACCTAATAGGTCATCGAAACAGTATAAAGTACATAAAAACGTTTATTTTGCTAATAATTACATTAAGCTACTAAAATAGAAAATGAAACAAAATAACATAAAACGAACTGAAATCAAGCTCATTAAATGCTGAAAATAGTCTAATTTGCCACAACGAATTGTGGCAGATCACTTGTTTATTTCATGATGGCTACGTCATGACATTTATTAAATGTATTGCAATTCATAAAAAAATTATTATCTATTATGGGTGGTTGGAAAATAATATCTATTTTATCAAAGCAAAGATGTACTCATAGCTTGAAATTGAACTGGTAAATTCTCATTCGAATAAAGCATACTTAAGGCATTTAAGACTTGAATATATTAACCAAGAAAGAATCACTAACCAAGAAATCAAGAAACCAAGAAATCAAATCAAAGGCTAGCTTTAGAAGCCTCACAGTAATCCGCTAAAGAAAAGCACTTCATAACCTAGATCAAGACCCTACCCTAAAAAAAAAAAGACAATGCTAACATGTTGAGGAACCTCATGAAAAAGTTGAATAGAGGCAATTGTGAACTAAGGTGAGCTAAAAGCCCTCAACGAGATTAAAATTAAGCCTATCCATAGCTTCCAATTTAGAAAAACACAAAAACCCTTTATTGTAAACAAAATTTTATAAAAGAGTTTCAAACAAAGCAAAACAAACCTACAAGACTGCGCTAGTAATAGAGAGGGAATGTCGTAAGTAAGCGAAACATTGGAACTATAAAATAGAGAATCCACACCCAAACCTACAAAAATAAGAAACAATCTAAGAAAACCAACTAAAAAAGAGCAGGAAATACTCAAGCGAGGTTCTACTTCCACTGTGAGAGAACAAGCTAAATTACATAAGCTTCCTTATAGGGGTGAAATTGACCACTTCCAAATAATTCAGAACTTAAAATTGCTTTATTTTTTTGGTTTACTTGAACATAAGGCCCTTAAACTATGCCCTGTGTTCGAGTTAAGTAACTAAACATTTTTTTTAGTTAAATCGAATACATAAACTATCACTCCTTAGCCAATGTTGGCCCTTATTGTTACATCCGTTATAAAAAAAACCCTTGCGACCAATAAGAAACGACATATGTTGATAAAAAAATTATTCAATCTTAATTTAACTACAAAATTGAAAATACTAAATAAAATAAAAATATCTCCCTCTCCCTCCCACCCTCACGCTTCCTCCTGTTCCTATTCCATCTTCTCCCTCCCTCTCCCTCTCTCTTTCCATCTTCATATTTTTCCCCCTTTCCCCTTTCCCTCTCTCTACTCTAACCAGAATTTGTGGTCTTAAAGTTCTTTCATAACTCATTTATTTTTGGTTTCTTGAGTTCTCTCCATGTTTTATCTTTCATTTTGAAGGGACTTTAATATACGCCACAACTTGTCTGCAAATCAATGATCATCATCTGCAAAAATCAATCTAAATTCCCAATGCATCCAACAAAATTGTTTTGTTGCAACCTTAGCCCTTTTTAAATTGAAATGGTTTTTAATGTATCAATTAACAAATAAAAAATAGGTCACTAAATATGTCTATATAAGGAATGAATGCATTTTGTATGTGAATAGTTAGGTTTTAGGCCTGTTTCACTCTTTGTGGTCTTAAGGTTCTTCCATTGCTCATTTCTTTCTAGTTTCTTGAGTTCCCTCCCTCCACCAAGCAAATTGGTTCTTCTATTAGTGGGAGAAGAAGAAGAGGAGAGGAAGGGAAAAAAAAAAGAAAAGGCAAACTACTTCTTCTATTAGTAAGAGGAGAAGAAATGAAGAGAAAAAGAAAAGAAAATATGAAAGAAAAAGAGACAGAAAAGAAAAAAGTGAAAATATTAAAAAGGACCATAAATAAAAGCATCACCTGTTATAATTTGATTAATTCGAACTTTTTTAACATCACGAATATTGATTACCAAATTATAGTTTAAGTAATCAATTTGAAAGAAAAATTAGATAACTAAAACAAAAACTTTAGTTTGTTCAATAGCTTTTTTCTCCTCAAATCGTAAAAGAAACGTTTATTTGGAGAGATTTTACTATCTATAACAAAGAACTGCCGCATATTTTACACCTTCTGATTCTTTATAGCTACCCTGAGATAGTTTTTGCCTCCCGAAACAATAGTCTCCTTAATCCGTTATCCATTCCACTTCTCCCTCTCAAAAACCCCAAAGAAACCAAATCACTGTTTCAAACATCGGCCTTTTCTCCCATGGCTCTGCTTCGTCTTCCCCACCAATTTCTCTCTTTCCTCTCCAACATAAACCCCAATCCATCTCCAATAACTTTAGCTCCATCCCAAACATTTCTTCCACTTGTTTTCTTCCTTCATTCGCTCCTCTCACTACTACTCTTCGCTTCAAAGCTACACCGTTTACCAGTTTCATCCTCCATTTTTCTGCCACTACCCAAGACCCTGCTTTAGAAGCAAAACAAGAAGAAGAAGAAGAAGAAGCGTTTTCGAATACTAGATTGATTGCCCAGAACGTACCTTGGAGTTGTACCGTTGAAGACATTCGTTCTTTGTTCGAGAAATACGGCACAGTCGTAGATGTTGAGGTTTTTCTCAACATTTTTCTATTCTTAAATTTAGGTTATGATTTGTGATTGAAATATTGATGTTATTGTTTCTTAATTGTGTTTGGCTTAGCTTTCTATGCATAACAAGACCAGAAATAGGGGATTGGCATTTGTTTCAATGGCTTCGCCTGAGGAGGCTCTTGCGGCTCTTAATAATCTTGAGTCATATGTAAGCATATTTATTTAATAGATATATTTCCTTAAATACAAGTTTAACAAGTGCTCTCAAAGTGTGTGTATGATGTAATTTCCCCTGGCTAACTACTGGTAAATTGGCTTTCTTTTCCTTTTTGTTAACTGATGTAGGAATTAGAGGGTCGTACTTTAAGGCTAAATTATGCTAAACCTAAAAAGAAGAAAGCTGCTCCACCTGAGAAACCCAAGCCAGTGCCAGCATTCAACTTGTTTGTAGCAAATCTTTCATATGAAGTAAGGGCTAAACATCTTAAAGAGTTCTTCAGTTCTGAGGGTGCTAATGTTGTTTCTGCTGAAGTTATATTTCATGATAGTCCAAGAAAGTCATCTGGTTATGGCTTTGTCTCTTTCAAATCCAAGAAAGAAGCCGATGCAGCAATGTCTTCTTTCCAAGGGAAGGTAATTCCTTCTTTTTGTAAATTTCTAGATTATATGTCTGATTTTTCGAATTGGGTGTGGCCGTTTCGATGGTATTAATCTGCCTTTTTGTTTGTTTGTTTGTAATCAAGAGACTGATAAGTTGTGATTCTGTAGATGTTCATGGGAAGACCAATCCGAGTGCAACGTAGCAGACAATTCGTGAAAGTTCAATCAGACGACGGTTCCCTGGCCAATAATAAATCGACTGAGTCGAACAATAATTCGAAACAGGCAGCCATAGATTAAAGTTGAATTTGAGTATACTCAGAGCAAAGAGAGTTCATTGTTTGTTACTCTGTAAGTAAGCAATATATGTACAAGAATGTTTCAGTCATTTTAGCTCTGTGTTATTTTTGGTGGCTCTTTGAAAAAAAATTCAGTTCTTTGGCGAATATAAATGCTGTTGTTCAATAAAAAAAGAGTACTAGTTGGGTGATTGGCTGAATTCTGATCCTTTCTATTCATATTAAGTGTAGGACTCATGCCATGTCCTTGGATTAAATGACTGCTGTTGTGTAGACTTTAAGCTATGATATTCCAACTGTTCACTTTCCCATCATATACCTGGATATGAGTCAGGGTATAATCTTCTGAGTATATGGAACAACTACGAAAAAATTGACTGAACTCGTATCAAATGCGTACTTGTATCCAACACTCATTCTCTAGTTTGATCAACATCAAGTTTAGGACTCATGCCCAGGGCTGCAATCATGTAAATGGATTGTTGTTTTTGTATATATTCGCACCATTGACGAGATTTATGTGCTTCAAGTCCAAAACCAGTTTCGTTCCTCATTTATTTTGCATGCTTGTCAGCGGTATTGGTGCAAATGTATCTTGAAACCCATTAGATGTTTAAGTTGGAAACCGTTCTGATCTGAAAAACCAGTTGGCCATCAAAGTGTTGCTAAGGTCCTTTTGCTTTTCTCAATTAACGGAGAGAATGTAAAATAACCGTAGTGTGTGGGACATGGAGTTTTCATCTCTAGGTATTTCGCTCACATTTGAGTATGAAAAGTAAAGTAGTTGGATCGAAAACCGGAAGTCAGCTCAGTTGAATTTTGGATTCAAGTTTTCTATAAATGAAAAGATGCCTAAAGGTTATGTTGGAAAATATGTTTGATCTTTCAAATATCGAGTGAGGTGTGTAACCGTAGTAGTCGGTAGAGACATTATATATTTCATGAATTTCGTATCAGTTGAGGGGTATATAAGTGTTTACCTATTTTCCGTATATGAAATTGTGAAATCTAATGAGTTGAATCAAACAATCCTACCCATTATGTTATACCCATCCATGATTTGAGTAGAAAAAATTATGGGAAAATTTGATTTGCTAAAAGTTTATATAAAATATCAAATAAAGATTTTCCATTTGCAGGATGAATTTTGATTCAATGTGCAATTCGATATATGAGCTTTGATTTAGTACAATTATGTACATGAAATTTTAGTTGTAATTCAAACGTACATATTAAACTTTGATTTTGATTCAATTATACACATTTTAAAAAATAAACATATTTATATTTTTTCATATTGGATTAATATAATTGTGTGTATAATATATAAATGAAAAATTGTGCTCTATTGATAATGTTGCTAGTAGTTTGTAAAATTTGAATCAAAGTAAAATTTCATGTACAAAATTACAAAATTTTAAAGTTTACATATAATATTGTACATTAAAACAAAGTTCATGTGTAGTTTTGATATTACTTTATATAAAAATATCTTATAAAGGCAAAAACACCCTTATAATACCATTACTAGCTTTGTAAAAATAATGGTTTTTCATCAAACCTAATTGAATAGTATTCAATTGACATGTGAGAGCAACCTAAGTTTAATATTTTCAATGGTTTAATATTTTACACATGTTTAATAATTCAAAAATAAAAATACATTAATAGAATTTTTTGAACAAAAAAGTGTAGAAAATAATAAGCAAATAAGAATTACTTATCACTTAATGGAGAATATTTTCAATTTATTTTATTTTATTTTATTTTATTTATTCTTATATTATGTTATCCTATAAAAATTTTATCTTTAAAAATTTTGTTTTTGGTTTAGAATATAGTAAAATGTTTAAAAATAAAAGATAAAATGTAGAATATATTTTTTATAATTTAATATTGATATTATCAAACAATCTAATTATATTTCATAATTAACTTTAAGTAATATACCAAACAAATTTTATATCTTAAATTTAGTACTTAAATTTTCAATACTTAATTTTCAACACTTAATTTTTTCAACACTTAATTTTTCAGTTTGTCAAACAACACCTTAATAAAAAACACCCTCATAAGAATATAACTTTGTAAAAATAATGATTTTTTAAACATTTCTCAATTAAATTGATGTCCAGTTGACTTGTGATATCAACTCAATCAAAGTTTTAAATGATAGGACCAATTTTATTGTTTGATATAAAGAATAAAATTAGGGATTCATTTAAACAGTAATGATGTGCGATTACAAATGATAGATTTTGTTCATCTTAAAGATGTCATCTTTTTAAAAGGGGGCCATGAGACTAAAAGTATAACTGTCAAACAAGCGAGCTTAAGTGGGCTCAAATTGGGCGGCTTACTTTGAATTTTGAATTTTTTGGGTTCGGATAAGTTCGAGTTCGTGCTTTCTCGAGCTGAGATCTGTTACGGGTTTGGACCCTTTTGGACTTGAATTTTTTCGGATTCGGGCTCAGATCGAGGTGGGCAGGCTTTAACTGATTCAAATAATTTTGAATTTTTTAATTTTTAAATATTTTAATTTTACATACAATAACTCATTTAATTTTTTTATGATGACAACATAATTCAAATTTATTTTACAAAAAGTATGAATTATATATAATAAAGTTATTTTTATATAAAATAATTAGAATGCTTATTGTGGGTAAAATTTATTACCGTATGATATTTTATAACTTTTTATTAACAATTGAATAATTTTTCATCTTTCTTATTAAATTTATAAAGCTATTATTCATATTCTAAAATATTTATTCCAAAACCCAAATATATTATACTAAGCCCAAATCTAAATAATATACTCATTATTATCTAAACTCAAAATAAACTAATTATAGCCCAAATCTCAAGTCCAAAATAAAAAGAAATTAAATTCAACACCCAAATACAATTTGTAAAAGTTAAAGACCAATTCAGAATCTAATTTCAAAAATAATATTTTAGTAAAATATTAATTTTTAATAATATTTTATATATTTTTAGTTATAATTATAAACATGTATTTTAATATACTCAATTACACATAACTATTAATATTATATATTTTATTATAATCTACAATATAATAATAGTTATTATATTTATATTTATAAAATATATTATTCCATTAATATTGTATCATATGCTGTAATACATAACATATTAATTATTATCGTATATTATTTTTTATTATATTGGTTGAAATATGCTCTAAGTCCCTATACTTACGTACATTTGAAAGCTAACCCTTCTACTATATTATATAATTCTATATCACATCATATAGTATATAATATATTAAGCTTATATATATATGCATAAATGATTAAAAGTTATAATATTATATAATACTATATCTTTTATTATAATCTATAATAAAATAATAGTTATATATAATAGTATTACATTATATATAAATATATATATTAATTATTATGTATTCTTTTCATACATTTGAAAGTTAACTCCCCTTCTATATGATATAATGCTATACCATATCATATATTAATAGTTTATATATATGCATAAATGATTAAATATTATAATATCATGTAATATTATATTTTTTATTATAACCTATATTATAATAATAGTTATATATAATATTACTACATTAAATGTTACTTATTATTATATATTATTGTTTATAATTATACTAGTTGAAATATGCTCTAAGTCCCTATACTTTTTGTATTATTTAAGTTAGTCTTCCTACCATATTATATAATGATATATCATATCATATAATATAGTAATAGGTTATATATATGCATCAGTGATTACACATCATAACATCATTTAATACTATATCTTTTATTGTAACACCCTAAACCCGGCCTAGACGTCCAAACCAAGTTCGGAGAGTTACATCACCAACACTAAAATTACTACTATCATAACGCAGTCGAAATGAATTATTCATCACATAATATCATAGAATACCATAATCCCTAATAGAAATGCTTAAAAGATAAAATAAAAGCTTGACCGAGCTCTCGCAGCTTCAACCCGATCAATACTGGGGACCACCTGAAATCTAATTAATAACAAAATGAGTTATGAACTCAGTGCGTAAAAGAAAGTCTATTCAATTAATACTCGCTTATAAAGTAATTCCAAATTTTGAGATTCGGTTCGATATAGCAGTAATTTCGGTTCAAACTCAGAGTAGACAAGTTACATATATATGCAATTTCAGTTCATATATTGTACAGATCAGATTCAGATGCAACATTTCTATTTTAGTCTGCTGCACACCATCTTCGGCCATCCCAACACACCATTATGGACATTCAGGGCCCAACCAACCCTGCACACCTTTAGAGTGTTCATTGACAGTTTCACAGAGACGCAGCTTAGTTGCTAGATTAATATGCGAAAAATGCCAGAATCAGAGTAATACTCATTGTGGCATAGCCACGATTTCAAAACAGACTTTTTCCCCCTTCACAATAACCCAACACATGCCAATGCAGAACACAAATACCTGTAACATGTTTTCATTCATTCCAACACATTACACAATTAAACAAGACAGTTTAATATTAGAGTCAGTATTATAGTGCACATATAATTATGTTGCTCACAGATCAATCTCAGAGTATCAGAGAGTTCTCATATAATCAAATTCAATTATTCGTACATTAAGGAAGCCAATATCAAGATTAAGTAACATTCATGGCCTTGAAATCAGCTTCAGGCCCAATAACCTACCACACGGCCAGGTCACACGCCCATGTGCCTTGCCCATGTGGTTCCAAAGAATAAACAGTAAGTTACACTGCCTGGACACACGTCTCAACATCGAGACATGAAGCACATCATGAATTTGTTCTAATTCCGACGGTAATTCCAACTTATATGCAACAAGTCCAACAAGCTTCAGAATATAATAAGGTCCAATGAACCTCATACTCAGCTTACCCTTGCGTCCAAATCGGAGAACCTTTTCCCAAGGTGATACCTTTAGAAACACTTGATCACCTACTGCAAACTCAATATCCTTTCTTTTTAAATTTACATAAGACTTTTGTCGATCAGAGGCTACTTTTAGGCGAACACGAATCACTTTCACAGTGCTCTCAGTTTCAGAAACTAGCTCAAGACCCAATATCTGGCGTTCACTTAATTCAGTCCAACATAGCAAAGTACGACACTTGCAAACATATAAGGCCTCATAGTGTGTCATCTGAATACTAGAATAAAAGCCGTTATTGTATGCAAACTCGGCCAACGGTAGGTATTCCTCCCAACTACCCCTACAGTCTTTCACACAACGCCGCAATGTATCTTCTAGGATCTGAATGACTCACTCCGACTACCTATCGGTCTAAGAGAGGTACGCAATGCTGAAATTAAGTCGATGGCTTAAAGCTTCATGGAGTTTCTTTTAGAACTGAGTCGTAAATCAAAGATCTCTATCAGAGATGATTGAGATTGGAATTTCGTGTAGCCTCACAATTTCGGCGATATATAGTTTAGCTAACTTCTGTAAGGAGTAATCTATTCGGATAGGAATGAAGTGAGCTAATTTGGTCAACCAATCAATGATGATTTGAGCTGAACCTTTCTTAGTGGGGGTTAAAGGCAACCCCAAAACAAAGTCAATTGTTACTCGATCCCATTTCCACTATGGAATCTTAACTGGGCCTTAACTTTTTGACACGTCAAACAGTGAGATACAAAAGTGACTACCTCCCATTTCAGTTTGGGCCATTAATAAAGCTCTCGGAGATCTCGGCACATTTTATTCCCACCATGATGTATAGCATAGGGACTATTATGCGCCTCCTATAGGATCAAATGTCTTACTTCCTTATCATTGGGTACACAAATCTGACCTTTGAAACATAACATATTATTGCTATTCAAGCTAAAATCAGAAGTCTCGTTTGAACCAACATGTTACAATCGCTGAACTAAGGACTCATTACTTAATTGTTTAGCTCGAATCTGCTTCACCCAAACCGGTTTAACCTATAATTCTGCCAATAGTCCCCTATCCTCAACCAAACTCAGATAAGCTAATATTGCTCTCAGATCAATCATCGCTCTACGGCTAAGGGAATCAGCTACCACATTAGCCTTACCTGGATTGTATTCTATCGTGTAATTATAATCTTTAAGAACTCAACCCATCAACACTGTAGAAGATTTAACTCTTTTTGGGTTAACAAATATTTGAGACTTTTCTGATCGGTGTAAATAATACACTTTTCACCATACAGATAATGTCTCCATATTTTCAGAGCAAACACAACTGCAACCAATTCAAGATCATGCATAAGGTAGTTACCCTCGTGTGTCTTAAACTGTCGCGATGCGTACGTGACCATTTTACCATCTTGCATGAGCACACATTTTAACCCGACATGTGAAGCATCACTGTATACCACAAACTCTTGACCCGATTTCGATTGAAATAAGACAGGAGCTTGTGTCAAAACGGACTTGAGTTTACCGAAACTGGACTGTTGTGCCTCAGACCACACAAATGGAGCATTCTTACGTAGTAGCTTCATCAGAGATAATACAATCAGAGAAAATCCTTTGATGAACCTTTAGTAGTAACCGACTAAACCCAGGAAGCTACAAAGTTTAGATACATTTTTCGACTGTTTCCACTCAACAATAGCTTTTATTTTCTTGGGATCAACTCGAATCCCTTCCACTGTCACTACATGACCCAGAAAAGTGACTTCCTGTAACCAAAACTTGCACTTACTGAACTTGGCGTATAACTGTTTTTCTCGGAGTATCTAAAGTACAATGTGAAGATGATCATTATTCTTAGTTTCAGTTTTAGAGTATATCAAGATATCATCGATAAAAACCACTATAAAATGATCCAAGTATGGTTAGAACACCCAGTTGATTAAATCCATAAACGCCGTTGGGGCATTTGTTAAACCGAATGGCATCACTAGGAACTTATAATGTCCGTAACGAGTCCTGAATGTGGTCTTGCATACATCAGTCTCCTTGAATTTGAGTTGATGGTAACCAGAGTGAAAATCGAGTTTGGAGAAAACAGATGCTCCTTGAAACTAGTTGAACAAGTTGTCAATCCTTGGTAACAAATACTTAGTCTTGATTGTTAACTTGTTTAACTGTCGGTCTTAACAAACAACATCGATGTCCCCCATAGAGACATACTTGATCGAATGAATGCACTATCAAGGGGTTCTTGAAGTTGCGCTTTTATCTCAGCCAACTCTTTCGGTGTTATACAATAGGGTGCAATAGACACCGGAGCAGTACCTGGCAACAAATCAATTCCAAACTCCACCTCTTTGTCTGGAGGTACTCCGGGGAATTCCTTGAGAAAGACGTCTAGAAATTCCATTACGGTGTAGATATCTCCCATTAAAAGTTTTGTGAGTACAGAATTGGATATGTAGGCAAGGTATGCTTCGCACCCCTTTTGGACTAACTTATCTACTACAAGAGCGAAGGTTACATTAAAGAGGTAATATCGATGCTCATCAACCATGACTACCTCGTCATTCTCATTCAACCTCAGAGTAACTCTCTTAGTTGCACAGTCTAGACTGACCCGATACTCAACAAGTCAATCCATTCTCAAAACTAAATCAAATTCATTAAAGGATAATTTCATTAAATCAGCTACAAATACTATGCTCTGGAGCTCTAGGGGTACCCGCTTGTATACTTTATCAACTCGAATTGACTGACCCAGAGGACTAATCATAGAAAACTCTCTACAAGTATTCTCAGTGGTTAAACCCAGATTTACAAAAATAACACTAGCTATGTACGAGTAAGTAGATCCAATATCAATGACAACATAATACAGAATAGAATGAATAAAGAAGGTACCTGTAATGACATCAGCATCGTCGCTCTCCTCGTGGCATCTCGCCGCATAATCAAGTGCCGGCTGATGAGCCTCAGCTTGACCCGCACCTCTACCTCCCCCTTTACTAGTTCCATGACCCCTAAAGGGTTGTTGAACCTCTCTCGGAGGCTGAATAGAATTTGGAGCCAGAATCTGTGCTGCAGCTGACACTGGATCTGGTCGACGAAGGCAATCCCTAGCTACAATGTTAGAGTACACAGATCAGTTCAGACACCCAACAAGATGATTTCACTAGTTCACATCAAAACATTTAACCAAACAATAGTTTAGGTATTACAATCTTTGAAATAGAACAGAAATACCTATAGGGTTAGTATCAGAGGCTCGGTCATTCATTAAAGTTTTAGTGTTTCCATAGTAATTCAAGTACTAAAATATTACTAAACTACTTTTCTCACAAATTATGAGCCCAAACCCAGTCAGAGTGTTGACAAACTTAGATCTGATCCCACTAAATGTAACACCCTAAACCTGACCTAGACGTCCAAACCAATCTCGGAGAGTTACATCACCAATACTAAAATTACTACTATCATAATGCAGTCGAAATGAACCATTCATCACATAATATCATAGAATACCAAAATCCCTAATAGTAATACTTAAAAGTAAAATAAAAGCTCGACCGAGCTCTCGCGGCACCAACACAATCAAGACTGGGGACCACATGAAATCCAATCAATAACAAAATGAGTTGTGAAGCCAATGCGTAAAAGAAAGTTTATTCAATTCATACTCACTTATAAAGTAATTCCAAATTCAGAGATTCGATTTGATATAACAGTAATTTTAGTTCAGATTCAGAGCAGACAAGTTACATATATATATACATGCAATTTCAGTTCATAGATGGTACAGATTAGATTCAGATGTAACATTTCTATTTCTATCCGCTACAAACCTTCGTCGGCCATGCCAACACACCATTATGGACATTCAAGGCCCAACCATCCCTACACACGTTTAGAGTGTTATTAATATGCGACAAGCGCCAAAATCAGAGTAATACTCATTGTGGTGTAGCCACGATTTCAGAATAGACTTCTTCCCCCTTTACAATAACCCAACACATGCCAATGCAGAACACAAATACTCATAACATGTATTCAGTCATTCCAACTCATTATACAATTAAGCAAGACAGTTCAATATCAGAGTAAGTATTATACTGAACATATAACTATGTTGCTTACATATCAATCTTACAGTATCAGACAGTTCTTATATAATCAAATTCAATTATTCGTACATTAAGGAAGCCAATATCAAGATTAAGTAACATTCACGGCCTCGAACTCAGCTTCTGGGCCCAATAACTTGCCACACGGCCAAGTCACACGCCCGTGTGCCTTGCCATGTAGTTTTGAAGCATAAACAATGAGTTACACGACCTGCACACACTCTTGTGTTCTTGCTCGTGTGACTGACACGGCTTGGGTACACGCTCGTGTCCCTAGCCTTGTGGTCTTGTACCACAAAGAGTGAGTTAGACGGCCTGGACACACCCCCATGTCCCTTGCCCGTGTGAACCTTGTACCAATATGTTTGCAAACGACCTAGACACACGCCTCTGTGCCCGTGTGCCCGGTCGTGTGGCATCGATAGCCACTATTTTCGGCGATCAAAACTTGCAAAATTAAGGTTTCCAGTACGCACTTGATTTCACTTTGACAGAGAAACAACGCGGAGACTACCCTGAACCTAATTAATCATTCAATAATCAATTACACCTTCAATTTCAATATTTTAGCAAAATCAACCTACCGCCAAGATCATGTCGAAAGTTTGGACACAATCCCAACTCAATTTGCATACTCACCTCACACGAAATAGGAGAAATCAGACTAACACGGCAAATTAACGTCTCTTGCAATATCCTCGCCTAAAAAGGTAACCAATCTAATGATTAAACAAAACTTGCAAACATCCAAGCAAAATCCCGTTTTGACAAAATATCCTTAACTCTACAGAACTCGCAAAACGAGAGGAAGTAAAGACAAAACTTACTCAATAATCACATAGTCGACTTTACAGGGAATGAAGAACTCCCAATTAAAGCAAAATTGAATACCGTAAAAGGAACAATAAATGAAAAGAAAGAGAACCGAAAAAGAAAATAAAGTTAGCAGAAAAGAAAAACAAAGAAGAAGGTACGATAGAAATTCTTCAGACTATTTTATGTTAACCACCTCCTTCCAGCATTTGCAAAAGAAAAAATACTTCCTAACGTATACGATGGGACTCGAACTCAGAACTAGACAGAATACAAACTGATGCTTAACCAGTGAACCAGCAGGCTCATTCGTGACATTGATTTACCCAGAATTGCACTTAACTACATAACACATGGATAAATGTTGTTTTTAAAAAAATAACAAAACTTCTAACAATGGCACTCAAACTTCAAACCTTAAACACAGAAGCAGAGTACAGAACTAGAGATATAGAATTAATTGCTGTAAATTCTCACAATTAAATTCCTAAAATATTGGGGCGTTACATTTATTATAATCTATATTATAATAGTTATATATGTATTGATATTTCAAGTAATATTTATATATTATTTTATTATTTTATGTATTAGTAACATACTAATTTAGTATATCGATTTAAGGATAGGTTAGGTTAGGTAATTAGTTTCAGTTTCAATAGTAGTTATATAATAAATTATTATATTATCATTAAAGTTCAATTTTATAGATTTTATTAATTATTAATTTTATATATTCATTATACATATATAATTATAGTATTGAAAATATTTTATATGAAATTAATGTTTTTTTAAAAAATCAGTTTCTAATTTAAAATAAAATTTTTTTATTAATTACTTTTCCTATTAATAAAATGCTAATATAAATATGTAATGCTTATCAATACATTTTCAAAAAAAATAAAGAATTCATTTATTTACATTTTAAATAATATCGTAAATTTATATTAATTTATAATATCTATTATGGCTATTTAGTTATAAAGTTAGATTTTTTCAGGTTTTGAGTCAAATTTATCTCGAGTTCAAGCAAGACTGGTCTCGAGTTCAGGTCTGTTATAGTCTCGAGCTTGAGTTCTATCGGGCTTGAATTTTCTCAGGCTTAGGCTTTTTTGGGCTCATATTTTCTCAAGCTTGGCCTTTCTCAAGCTCAAATCATTATAGGCTTAGATCAGCACGAGTGGAGTTTCAGGCCCTAGCCTATTTTGTCATCTCTAACTAAAAGGGCATATGGTATTTGAAAAGTATAATTTTCCTAAAAAAACATATCTTGGAACGTTATTCTTATGTTTATTTTCTAAAATATTGTTCACTTTCCTTATAAAGTCAATATTTTTTACAATTTTTTTCCCACAAAAAAAATGAAAATGATTCCATTGATAATGGGTAGGGACATTACTTTTTCAAACAAATGAAAATGATTCCATTGATAATGGTTGAGGAACTAACTTTTTCATCTAGATAAAAATATAAAAAATGGCAAAACAATATTAATTTCTTCAGCTTTAAAAAAATAAGGTTCTTTTCTAATCTCAAACACTATCCCCTTTCATTTCGGGGTCATGCTTGCCAATGTTTCCCACGACTGATACACCCCTCCCTCCAATAAAGAAACAATGCATAATATACTATCCGTCAGGATACATTTTAGCTCTGCAATCACCCTTCCTACGTAAGATAGTCATTGTTCTACTATGGAGGGGTCATCACCCTCATCCCCTAGAAGTTCCTTAGCACCATGCTTACGTATCTCCTCGAAACTATTTCGCAGTTTGTACAGCTAGAATAATTGCTCTTGGTGGAGCAACTCCTGACTGAAACTGAGGTTGGGCTAGAGGCACATGAGTAACTTTCATAAATTAGTTAAACCATCGTTCCATCATCTTAACAAAAGTATCTCTAGCAGAATATCCAGTTGCTCCTAGATCAACCAAAGGTTTCGAACCACAAGTCTGAGGAATATTTATATTCATTCCTTCACCAACAACATCATGGGAATTTGAAGACATTCTAAACTACATACACAAACCCAATTTAGAAAAACTATAAGAGACTAGCCAGAAAGATGTAAAATGCATATCAGGGCGTGATTTAGCCTTTCGGTTCTCTAAGAATCAGCTCAAAATAGGCTCTGATACCAAAACTTATAACACCCCAACCCTCAGCTGGTGGACTGAGGCGTTACAACAGAAAACAGGCTTAAACTTGATTTTTTATTTTTATAATTTTAGCAAAATGTAGGAAAACATTTGGCCACATGCAACAAAAAAAGTTGAAACTATTGAACCATAAATGACAAAGCAGGGTAGTTCAATACTAATCGCTAACATGCTATTCGAGGTGTTCCAAACTTATTGTAAAATATATTTATAGTAAGAAACATATACATCGTTCAAAATACAAGACTGATATTTCATGCCATCCCAAAATATGCATGTGCATGTTAAAAACAAACATAGGCAAGGCTCACAATAGAGGTCACTTTTTCTAGCTAAGTCCCTTCTACAAGCCCTATATGGTGATGGGAGTAAGTTCAAAAGAACTTTGTGAGGTTTAGAAATAAAAATGCTCAACCCTTTTAATCAAATTCCTTGAACATGATTAACTGAACGTATATATGTACATATATAAATAGAAATAAGGCAATAGACTTCACATAAAGGCAACTAGGCTTATACCCTCTTACATAAAATAATGATGGGTACCTATCCTTGGTGAACTCTATGCTCTGTCGGATACAATCCGCAACTACTTTCCTAGAGAATAGTTCCATTAACATCAACAAAACAGATACTTCACAAATGCTACCAGCACTTACTCTATCATCCCAGACATACCGATTGACTGGTATCTATACGCCTACTGAGTATAACTTTTCTTTGGCAGATAGAATATGCCAAGCACTACAACTTAACAAATATGTTTTGTCCAAAACACATTAAATAAGATTAATACTTAATACTTATCTTGCAACAATACTATGCAATGCACTTACAAATCAACTTTTATGTTTGGAGGTCTCATACTTCACTTCAAATATACAAAACATGTATTACATGCAACAAATCTAGATTTATATTTTCTTACACTTTTCCAAACCCTTTCTTGTGATAACATCGGATCCTATATTTACACATCATGACTAATGTATTAGTCCATACTATTTCGTACATATGCGTGTTTTCCCATGAGATCAGGGCTCTTTTGCATGGTTAACAACTAACATGCCCTACCAGTGGCCCGTCATCTCTGCCAACCTGGTTAGCAACTAACATGCCCTACCAGTGACCCATTATATTCGGATACCGAGTTTGCACACTAAGGAAATCATATTTATTTCTTATCACTTACATGCACAAGTAGCTGGTTACATGCAACAACTTACCACGATCAAAGGAGAAAATTTTACCTTAATCATAACCCTTAACTATGACAACCCGAAAACTAAAAGTATACAGGGACACAGAGTAGACTCACAAAAAACTCACACAAATTGGATACTCACAGAAGATCTCCAAGAAGTTAGTTTCACCACAAGTCTTTCACTACACTCCACGACCTTGTTATTCAAACACTCACTGGTTCTTCTCCAACAAGGTTATTCCCTATTGTCGAGGTAAAAGAATAAAAACAAATCAGAAGAAAGAAAAAAGAACACCCACTACATCAGCCACACTGTTATTTCTATCCCACACGGCTCTCACAATAACCCTACATGTGGCCAACAATTAGAATTGATTCAGCACCTCTTGGTAGCTGACACATCAATCTATATACGCTCATTTCTAAACACAACTACTACCACTAATCAGATAAATGAGTAGTCAAACGTTGCTTGCACACTAAAATAAATCATTCAACTCCCTAAACACATCAAGTTGTCACTCAATTCCAAGTGGGTCTAAACAATGATCCAACTAAAACTGGACAATAAACTCACTCACACACACAGGCATGGTAATTTGTTCCACAGTTGCGGTCTTACCCATTGCGATCGCAAAGAAAACTATTTGGTCCAACAATCTGCCACTAGCAAACTCTACCCCAAATAAAATAGACCACTCAGCGGATACTAACAAAAAGGTCTACTAACACAAAACTCACAAAGAGAATCTATTAATTGGCGAGTTCTCTACATTGACCACACCAAGACATATATATCAGTAACCTATACTTTGCCAAAACATAAACTTTCAACCAAGTCTTTACGACTTCCTTAGTTAGCCAAACAATCAGCCAATCATGGCACAACAACCAGCACAAACTTAACCTGGCGAACAGGGCCTAAATCAGCCTTTATTGGCTTATACTTAGCCAACAATCTGCCCACACAAACCACCAACTGGGACTACGCCAGAAGTGGTGTTATAGAAATAAAACAGAGTAACTTGTAAATTTCAGGCTCAATAAATGATGACCTAAATTAGCACCTAAAAATATTAATTTTCATTTGTGTAATACTCATAAATTTAATGGGTTCACCGATGACGTTATTCATCTTCGGCTGTTTCCATTCTCATTGTGTGATAATGCTTCTAGTTGGTTAGATTCATAGGCTCTATATCCAATTGACACATGGGAAGAACTTGTAAATAGATTCTTGATGAAATTCTTTTCACCAAGCAAGACAATGCAACTGAGGTGAGACATCATAAACTTCTACCAAATTAAGGGGATACTCTTTATGAGGCATGGGAGAGGTTTAAACTGCTATTGTACAAGTGTTTATACCACAACCTAGTTGAATGGTTGCAAGTCCAGATATTCTATAACAGTCTGGATGGGAACTTGAGGTCCAGATTAGATAGGGCATCCTTTGGTGCTTTTATGACCAAAATATATTGATTTGCCACAATTTATTGTAGCGAATTGAGGACTTTTCAGCTCTTAACGAGCTTGTTTTATAGCGTTTTTATATGTTTTTATTTCATTTTTTGTTTTTAGTATCTAATGTCTAATTTAAGCATAATAAGCGGTCTTACACAATTTTGAGTTATGTAATGACCTAATGGACCATTACGGGCCTAGAGATGATCTAACGACTCTATCTAGTGTGTAGGACATTATTTTTTGGCTTAAAAGATGAAGAAAGACTGTAGCATCATGACACCGAGGAGTGGTATTGCAACACTGAATTTCAAAACCAAAATATCTAGAAAATGAAGGCAGTGTCGTGACACTGGTCCTATTGTAACACCCACGCCCGACCTAATCTCTGGATCTGAGTATGGTATGTCACAACATAAAATCATTTGGGTTTGAAAAAAATATTTTAAAATTTTAAAAAGTTTTTAGGTCTCAATGTATACCTCCGTATAACAATGAACAACAATCAAAATAGTAATACGCTAAGAAAAATATCTTTAGACAAACATCTAGTGAAAGCCTTACAAAAGTATTCAGGGTTATATTTAAAATACAAGATGGGTTATTCCCATACAATAGTTTCAAGTGCATCATTGGTGGTTTAAACAAAATTTGTAACCATTTGGCATATATGCCATAAAGACAATCTCATAAATCAAGATTCACTAGATTTAATATATGTATTTCGTGAGCTTATAAAAGTTATTATAAACAATGTCTTGACAAAACTTGTAAATCATTATACAAGTTGATTACAAAGTAGATTTACATGCCACCCCTCCAAAAGGTCATGCATGATACAAAAAATAGGCAAGTGGCTCCCTTCCAACAACTCTGGCATAGTCCCCTTCAATAGAATTTCTTCCTTCTATCAACATGCCTAAGAAGGAAAATATAACAGAGTAAGTTCATAAGTACTTAGTGAGTTCTATAAATAAAGAAAATAAAATCAATATATAGAGATGCCATTGGAAGACAAGCTTTAATATTCATGTTGTTACTCAACCTTTCAAAGAGTTTAAGTCACACTATTCACAATATGCCCAGAACTCAGACCCAGAATTCTGAGTCAGAGTCATATCCATCAGGCATATTTGTATGCATAAACTTCCTTAACTCCTCAAATAATATTTTATCAATTGAGCATGTTTTCTCGTGATCTACCAATCCGGTTTGCAATATAGTTGCCCAACCGGAGGAATCACCAACATATCCCCTTCTCTTCTATCACATATCACAGTTCACATATAAAAGGTACAGGGCTCGTACAATAAAGAGGATGTTTAAATCGAAATATGAACTTGAACTGACCATATTCATACTGATAATATTGGTTTAACACTATTTAACCAAACACTACACATTTCTTTTTTGAGAGGAAATGCTTACCTTTCATAATTTATACAGCAAAATAATTTCTAACCCATGGATGTAAGAAGGGACTTACCAAAAAATCTAACACAGTACTCTACTCAGCAGGTCCTTCCTCCTTGTTACTTAGAACTTTGTTAGATTCTTAAGCTAAAAGAGAGACAAATACATCTATCTGACCATCAAACTATCGAAATTGGACATGTATGCATGAATCGGTAGCATGCAATCTAGAATTAGGAAGTTTCCTTCCTCACAAACAATTTTAAAAACTATGCATGCATTATTGTAAACACGTAAATTCCTTCGAAAATAACCTAAAGGTTCACTAAAAATTACTAGTAAACAGGTACTAACAATGGCGTCAGCTAGATATTGGAAGCACCTCGTTAATAGTTCTAACTTAGATATTTCCAAAGTTTAGCAAAAATGCAAGGAAAAAGAAGAAGCAGAAGCAAAACTTAAAAACATGCTAGCTTGATATCCTTATATATAGAGAAAACCAGAAAAAAAAACTTATTGAAAAGTCAAAGGATCCCACAATGGCTCTAGATGTTCAAGAAGAAATAATAAAGTATCAAATCATCTACAATATACTAGTTCAATTCTAACTAGGTCTCAACTAAACTCCAACATCACTTATCAAGTCAACATAAGATATACCAACCACGGAACAAACCTATCAACTTGCAAACTAACGAATTCGCCCAAAACATCTAGGGTTGGCAAATAACTTAACAGAAGAGTCAACCAAACCTTAGAGTTCGCCAAAAGCTAGAGTTCGCCAAATGGCGAATCCCACAAAATATGCCACACATTCTAAAAACAAATGCTCCACTAACTTACTCATTTTCTACCCTTAGTGTAAAGAAATACACGGCAAATAGTAACTCGATAGAATCTCCACCGGACGGGCAGTTACACCTGTGCTGTCGCGACACCGAGTTATGGTTAGGAAAATTAAGCTAGGGTATTTTTGTTCACACAATGTAACTTCATCATATTTTTATGTTCTTTAGTAACCCTAATTAGGTCTGATCATAAACTTTATCGTCTCATTTGAGGATGCTTAGCTAAGTGAGCCACTTAGTTATTTTTAGGGGTTTTACTTTAGTTTTTATTTTCTTTCAATTTAGACCTTTAACTACTTTTTATTTTTGTTTAACTTGGATTCGACTTCGATCCAAGCCTTTAATTTAATAGTTTTTTTTTGTTATTTCCTTGTGGATTCCAATTACAACTGAAGTGATATTTGTGACTATTAAAGTAAATTTCGCCTTCGAGCACAAATCGTATCGAAACGGGCTTATTTCTTTATTCTGGACTTTTATTTAATTTGTTGTTTTATATGTTAAATATAATTTTAGGGATTAGTTCATCTAGATTCATAAGTAGCTAATTTCCTTAGGGAGATTAATGAACAGATGTGTGACTAATTAATAGATGAATTAGGGTTGAAATACGAGTTAGTTGGTCTAAATTATGTGCGATTAAACCTTAGGAAGTGACACCCCTAGGAAGTAATTTAGGATAAACGAGATTGAGAGATAAGTTTACAGAGTAAATAATAATTTATCTTGGTCAAGAAAGTGAGGCCAAAAGGTACGCATGTACTGGTCGATTAGTTAATTTGTTAGAGGCTGAGAGGTAATAACTGGTTAATTAATAATTAACTCGATAAAACTCAAATTCTGAAGTTAATTAGAAGCACTAAAGTGAGTTTATCTCATGTTTGTTTTATTGGATTTATTTCGGTTGTTAATTGGTTAATTTTAGTTTTAGATAATTTTATGTTTGTTTAATTAATCAATTTTAATTTGGTTTTCATAATAAAATTTTAAATTAGTACTATTTAGCTTTATTAGTGTAGAGAGTTAATTTAGGTTTAATTCAACCTCCCTTGGGTATGATCCTTGGACTGCTTCCCGGAGTGTTTCGTTGTAGGATTATTGACTATACTAGAACTTGACTCGTATACTTGCGAACACCACTGGTTACATAGATATTTATTTACTACAGCATTTGCAGTCCAAAAGTTCATGCGTCTAGTAGCGATCAAGTTGTTGGTGCCATTGGTCGGGGAGGTTTCGACTTGAATTTAATTTTCTACATTTGAGAGGAAAAATAGGAAAATTTAGGATTATAGATATGGTTTTTTATTTGATTTAGTTTCATTGATTTCAATTTATTTCAAATTCTCTTTGATTTCAACGTATGACTAAAAGTGGAACCATTCCAATCGAGCCAGATCCTGAACCAGAAAGAATATTAAGGTAAACTCGTCAGCAAATGCAAAAGAATACACCTATAGTGGCTGACTTGCCGCATGGTAACTTATTGTTTGAAGAAAACATTGAACCACTAGCACAATTCCAAAGAGACCCACTGATGGCTCAATAAGAGCAAACATTGCACACATACACGCTACCCAAGTAGTTTTGAAATTAAGACTGCCACCATTCAGATGATACAAAATAATTTGCAATTTTTGGGTAATATGATGGAAGACTTGAACAGTTTTTCAAGAGATTCCTACAGCTGTGTGACACGTTAATGGAGTGATTGATGAAGCAATCCTTTAGTTATTTCTATTCTCGCTTTGTGACAATGCATATGAATGCCTCAATTCCCAAAATTCGAGTTCCATTACAACATTAGACGACTTAGCAGCAAATTTTTACACAATTTTTTCCCCATTAGTCAAACCATCCAATTAAGGTGCAACATTGTTAATTTTAAACAATTCGAATATGAGACTTTATACGAAGCGTGGTAACGCTTCAAGCCGCTACATAGAAAATGCCCACATCATGGTATGCAAGATTGGCTTCAATTGTAATTTTTTTATAGTAGATTGGATGGGAGCTTAAAATCCAACTTAGATGGCGCATCGGTTGGGGCATTCATGAACAATACCTACGAGCGAGCCTGCCAATTGATCGAAGACATGGCGATGAACTCATACATGTGGCCTAACGAATGCTTTTTATATAGCCAAAAGTCGTCAACGATTAAGGTGGTCAAGGAAGAAGATAAGTGTAACAACCCATTTTCGGTGAGATCGGAACAGTGGTTTCAAGACCACAAATTTGAGCTAAAAATAAAACTTTATTTTATTTTATTTTATGGTTGGTATCAAGATAGGAAGGTCACATAAAAATTTTGGTATGAAAATTTTACTGATTGCATGTTTAATTAGGGAAATGACTAAATTGCATAAAATGCAAAAGTTGGGTTCTACTAGCTATAGGTATCAAATAGCTATGGAATTCAAAAATTAAGGTCCTTATATGGTAATTAGACCATTGAGGAGTAGTTGGTAGATATTTTAATGACTCATCCATGGAAAAATTAGAAAAGGGTAGGGAGTAAATTGGAAATCAATAAAATTAATGGATAATAATTAATTAAAAAGAAAAATCATCTATTTTCATATCATCTTCCCCAATTTTTCTATAGAAACCCTAGGAGAGAGGAAGAAAACTTTTCAAGCTCAATAAGGTATGAAATCAAGTCTCGTTTTTAGTAATTTCTATATTTTTGGAATCAAGATAACCTAATGTTTCTATTTAGGGGATTTATTTGAAAATTATCAAGGTATAAAATTTGGGTCATGGATGAATCTGCTAAAATTTTGAAATTTATGATAGAAAATGAAAAGTTATTCGTAGATAAACAACTTTTACAAAGCAATTTTTGATGAAAACTTGATTTATGGACTAAAATGAAAAAATGGTAAAACCCATGCAAAATTCTAAAATTTGTGAAATGTATGTGCTGTAATTGTAATATAAATATTTCGGCTAGGCTTGGAAAGAGGGTTAAATTCCATGAATTTCATTTTTTTGAGCCTAAGGACGAAATCGATATTTTTGAAAAAGATATGGGCAAAATGGTAATTTTGCCTAGGATGTAATAGGATGCAAATGTATATGAAATGTGATAGATTAATAGTTAAATTTACCCATATAGATCCGGAAAGACCAACCACGGAACTAGATTGAGGAATGCAAAAGGTTTCGGATTAGTTAAAATTCAAATACGAATCATTTTCAAGGTAAGTTCGTGTAACTTTCATATGTATGTTAATATACTTGAATTGAATTGTATGATTGTATTAATATGTATGAGATGATTCACATAATGAAATAGTTATAAGTTGCGAAAAATGGACAAATTGTCATGTTCCGGTTGAATGTTGAATTTCAATGGGTTAAGAATAGTAATGCATATGTTGTAGATAGAATTTAGCCCGGACAGGTAATTCTAATGTAAGCCCTCTTGAGCTTAGGTTATAAATTGGATTTAGCTGAGACAAGTAGCCCATATTGAGCTCTCTAGAGCATATGCTATGGATAGGGTTTCGTTTGGACTAGTAATCCTACTGTAAAATGTACGGCTCAAGAGTGTGTCATTCTATTATGTACCCTAATAGGTACTTTTGCACATGTGTATACTACCCAAACATCTATTGAGATTTCAATAGTTTGACAGAAATGACTCTTGAAGCGTGGAAAGGTGAAATTAATGGAAGCTTGTAATGTGATGAGCTCATCTATTTGTACTTGATATTCATATGTGATTTTGTGACTAACTTGTTGAATAAGTGTTTGTGTGTTTAGTTAGCTTACCCAAAACCGATGGGATGTAAAATTATGCATGCTTGTATTATTAAATATGACCAGTAAGTTTATTTCCTGTTATACAAACTTACTAAGCATAAAAAGCTCACTCTGTTTAATTTTTTCCTGTTTTATAGTGCTCAAAGCTCGCGAAGGTTGGAAGTCGGTCGAAATAGTCATCACACTATCCACTATCTCATTTTGGTATAAATAGAAACCTCATTTTGGTATAATGGCATGTATAAGCTTATTTGGCCAATGATGGCTTGTAATTGTAGTTTTGTAATCTAGCCAATGGAGTGGCTAGAGATGGTCTAAGTTTGGCTATTTTTGAAGTAACATTTTGGTAATCATTGAAGTGATTATTATGTGTTAGTTTGTTGGAATTATGTTAGCATATAAGTTTATGTTAAGAGTAAGTTTATATCCTTAGATGCATGAGATAATACCATATGATTGATGGTAAATTTTATGTGAATATGATTTTAGATTGGTGGATATATGCTTGTGAGTTTTGGTGCAGGAAAATGGTAAGTTTTGGGTGACAAATGAGGCTAGGAAATGGCCTTATTTTGTCCAAACAGGAAGACACACGGACATGTGTCTTGGCCATGTGTGACACACGGCTTGTTCCATGGGCATGTGGTCTGGTCGTGTGTCCCCTGCATCTTAAAAATGAGAAATAGAATGCTCAAAATTGGGCACACGGGCATAGACATGGGCATGTGTCTCAGCCGTGTGGTTGACACGGCCTTGAACATGGGCGTGTTACATAGCCGTGTAAAAACTGCACCTAATTTTTAAAAATAAAATTCGCCACACGGCCTAGCACATGGGCGTGTGGCATGGCCGTGTGACTTCAATTTCTTCATGCTTTAAAGTTCAAAAAGTTACACGGTTTATAGGGACACGGGCGTCTATAGTACACGACCTGACCATACGGTCATGTCTTTAGACCACATAGGCGTGTCAGCCCTACCACCTTGGAAAATTTTTGAAATGTCGTAAAAAAATTTATAAGTTTCCAATTAAGTCTCGACTTGATTCTATTGCTCATGTTAGGCCCCAAGGGTCAAATTAAAGGACGTTTTGAATTGTCTCAATAAATGAATAGTAATTTATAAGAATTATCAGTAAAATGTTCTGAATGTTCTAGTAATACTCTAAAACCCTATTTCAACGATGAGTACGGGTTAGGGATGTTACAATAAGTATAAATAAATTCTGGAAAAATTACATCATTTCGAGACCATTGTTAAGCCATTGATGAATGATGTCGCTCGAAGCTACACGTTATACTCAGAGACCCAAATGAAGGAATTATTTGGGTAATAAGGGTGGAAATCACTATTCGAACACGTACAACCCCGATTGGAAGGACCATCCAAATCTGAAGTGAGGAGGCAATTAGGTAGCAGAAACCCAACTCCAAATCAAAAAAACCCTTCATATCAACGTCCGCATTTGGAAAGATCTCAAGAAAGATCCATGGGTAATGACAATACTGGTTGTGGTCAACACTTGGATCAAATTGAGAATGATGTTCACCTCATGAGGTCTGACATTCAATACGTAAAGGTCGAATGCGCACAAACTTGCACCGATGTAGCCAAATAAAGGAAGAGATGTGCAATATGATGAGCACATTGAATGAGATGAGGAGGCAAATGGGAACAAGTGTCCCAAGTAACACAAAAAACAATCCCCGAAGGGATGAAAAAAGCATGTAAATTCAATCGCACTTAGTTCAGGTAAAACATTATGAAACTCAGAAAAGCCCATTAATAAAAAGAATTGCGAGGTCGAGATAAAAGACCAAAACCTTGATGAGCCGAAAGTTGAAGTCCAAATGGAGGAAGGATCCAAACTGGTAGCTAAGCTAGAAAATACTCAACACTCAGAACTTGTGCAAAAGAACATACCATTTCCATCGAAGTTAGAGATAACCAACAAAGGGATGAGGAAGAATTCGTAAGTTTTTTTTAAATATTTTTAAATCCCTCAACATAAATTTTCCACTATATGAGCTAATTGACAAGATACCGAAGTATTCGAAATGCTTAAAAGAAATTATGTCAAGGCATAAAAGGCTGAAGAAAGGTGAGCAAATAAAAATTGACGCTTCTTATAATTCCAAAATTGCTCGAAAAATACCCCCAAAGCTAAAAGATTCAGAAAGTTTTACAATTCCTGTGGAAATAGGGAAAAAACATTTTAGTAAGGCCCTTTGTGACTTAGGGGCCAGCAAAAATTTGATGCCTTTCTCCACATATTTAAAACTTGGATTGGAAGAGCTGAAAAATACGGTAATTATACTACAACTAGCCAATCGGTCTCTTATACACCCTAAAGGTGTACTTAAGGGTGTATTGATTAAGGTTAGGGGTTTTGTAATCCCCGTTGATTTTGTTCTCCTCGACTTTAAGGAGACCAAGACATTTCCATTCCGTTGGGTCGACCATTTTTGGATACGTCTAGATCGATCATTAATCTTGAAAAAAGTGAGTTAATAATGAAGATCAATGGCAAAATAAAAGTATTCAAATGTGTCAATGATTCCCAAAATGTGGAATACAAAAATAAAGTAGGGGAGGATTGTTACGTGATTTCTTTTAGTACCCCTAACAACCTTGGTCAAAGGTACGATTCTAATTCGACGTGTGTACATACCAAAGGATCACAATAATATATTAAGTGGAAATACCCTAGAAGGAAAGTTGATTATTGGAAGGACCAAGATGATCACCAAAGGAGAAAAATGGCGATGCATGGAACGCAAGGGCTACTAGATGAGTTTTGTAGCCACACGTAATTTGTTTATAAAACTATGAAAGAAATTATTGAAAATGTTGTACATTTTAACTTTGGGATTTTTATTTTGGATTTTAATTAGGTTAAAAGTTTTAATTTAAGTAGGACAGAGGCATTAGGCAGCTAAAGGGTGCCTATTAGGGACCTAATTGAAATTAGGAATAAAACGGAAGGATCGACACGCCCAAAAAAACATAAAAATAGAAAAAAATAAGGGCATTTTTGCAACACCAAACCTCAGTGTTGAAACGCTAAACTTCAAAACTCCCAATATTTTGGAAATTAAGGCGGTGTTGCTGATCTGCCGTAATTCAATGTAGCAGATTAAACTAGTTTTCTCACTTGTGCAGCTTGAATATAAGAATTTTCATTATGTTCTAGTTAAGTTTTTATAGTTTAGTTTAAATCTAATAAAAAAGTGTAGTTGGAGTCTTTAATTGACCTTAGGGGTCGAATAAGGCCTAAAGGTGAGCTAATGTACTTAGTGAGTGTGCGGGAGACCATCAAAGGGTGTACAAACTCAATATTGGTCACTATCTTGCAACACAAGAAGCTCGATGTCGCAACATAAAGGGCATAATGCAAGAATATCGAAACCGCCTTTGGTGTCGCTACACAGCCATTGGATGTCGCGACACACCCCTAAAGATACCTTGAACCTGAGCATAACTTCAATATCGCGACACAGGCACTAGGGTGTCGCGATAGCGATCCTGTACAAGAAACACTTACGAGCCAGGGACATTTTGGTTTGCACAATCAAAAGTTAAATACGATAGCATCAGCTGACCTAGGGTTGATGACAACAACAACAAAGCATATTCAAGCAAAATCATCAATCAGACAACCTTTTTACCCAATACTTCCACAATTTTCTTGTATAGACACTTGATCCTTTACTTACATTTCTTAGTTCAAGTGTATCATAGTTTATTTGTGCTTAACTAGCAAACACTTTGATCGTGCGAAGACTATTTCTTAGTTTGCTTTTTTGTAATTCTTTAAGAAGGTTTATCTTAATATTTGGGTAGAAGTCTTAAAAGAGTTGTAAGATTAAACCTTGTCCTCAAAGGTTGAACAAATTAGTGAATTTGGTAAAATCCTTAGTTGTGGAAAGCTAAGGTAGTGGAGTAGGCAATTGAGGCCAAACCACTCTAATTCTTTGTGTTCATTGTTTCATTTTCTCTCTTTCCCGCCACCAAATTTTTAAAAGCCCAATTCACCCCCTCTTGGAAATTTTTATTTGATTAATCAAGCTAAAGAAATGAAGTAATAGGAAATAAGGTATCTAATGAACTCTGACAGAAAGATATTGAAAGTTAAGGACAAGGCAGACGTGTATAAGCAAAATAAAAAATTGGTCAGTAAGGTGAAAGAGCGCCAGAATTCTATAATAAAAAGATAGGCATAGTCCCTATCACCCTAAGGTAACCATGAGTTCAGTAAACATATAACTCGAGTTGAAAGACTATGGACAAGGTAAGCGAGATAGATCAGGACTCAATATGGATAAGTTGGAAAGGATGAGGTAGTAATGAATAATATATGTAGTGTACTCTTAAAGAAGCTTTAGTCAATTACATAGAAACTGTACCATACGGAATGGTAAAGTACCAACCAAAGCATGCGTATAATGACTAGTATGCTATGAGGTAATAAAACATATAATAGAGATTCACTAAGTTTTCAAGAACTTGCATAAGTTATTTCCTGTTTCATGTTGCAAAGGATTTTGAGCCAGGGGATGATGCCAAGGCTACAATAGGGAATGATGGCTCGTACTAATATGCATACAGAGGAAGGATGAAAGAAAAAGAAAAGCATGAGGAGAAAACTACATGGAAACCTTTTGGATTATATGATATCGACTAAGTTAATCAGGGTGCCATTTGGGTGAGGTTGAAGTTTGTGCATAAGTTGTAATACTCTATGTGTATACTTCACAATATTAAGGCAAAAAATATAGTTGTATCATACAGAATGTAAAGACAAAAACATGTTGTACATAGAGTAATTTCAATGATATACGAGGTTATTTAGTACATACAAATAAAAGAAATTTTACTAAGCTATCATTAGAATAGTTACATAGGCAAGTTGAACAGAAAAAGAGTTTAAATACGTCTAGTACATAGGTGAATAAAAGAGTCTATGTTATATCTATTTAGGAAGTAAAACCCAAAACTTGAATCCGATTGATCAAGTCAAGCAAAGGGCATTATAGAATCTCACTAGCCCTTAACAGTTCTAATGTTAATGCTTTTCGAGCTGTGTTGCTTTACTGTATTTTGCAGCGTCGACAAGTTTGTATCAGTATGTGGATTTATAAGTCTATGCTTAATTGCATCAGTGAAAGAAGGTTGGGATATTCTCCCACACCTCATAACTGGCTTGTGTAAAAAAAAAGGTGCCAATGTTGACAACAGAAAAGTTTGTCAAACCAACGAAAACCTTACTTAAGAACTCCAACTATAACTAGTATATCCAGCTCAACTACAATCATATCCAAGATTGGAACAAACAATAGAAGAAAAAGATGGATGTTCCGCCATCTCTAAAACGAAAGAGCAAAGACAAGAATATGGAGTGGGTCATTCAATAGATGCAATTGATGAAACATTTGGCCATTGACTATGCATAACGATTCAGTATTCCAGTGCCCGAGCAACCACCAAACCATTACGCACCTATGCAACCTTTTGGGCAAGTCAACGAGGAATGGGCAAAACAAGGAAGAAGACAATGATAAGGAAGAAGACAAAGAGTAAACCCTCGATGAGGACTTCGACAAGATGTTCCGAGCAAAGAAACATCTGTTGAAGGAGTTAAGATTCACACCCCAAGCCGCACTAGCCATACTAGTTCTGTAGGTGTGAGGGTCACCATACCAAAAACGAGTCAAGGGAAGGACCCAATGATTGAGAAAAATCAGCCAGACCCTAATTTTGATTAAAAAATTTTACACTATTGATTTGTATTTTATGTTTTGGGACTTATGTAACAGCCCGTTTTTAGTGAAATCAGAATAGTGGTTTCAGGACCACAAATCTGACAAGTAAATTATTTTTTTATTATTATCTTAATTACTGTGGAATGTTAGTAGGGTTGTATCAAAATTTCTTTAAGAAATGTTGACGTTTGTATGCTTAATTTCATAAAATGGACTAAATCGTAAAAGGAGCAAAAGTAGGATTCTTTTAGTTAAAGGTATCAATTAGCCATGAAACTCAAATGTGAGTGGACTTAGATGGTAATTATACCATTTATTATGTTAGTAGACAAAGAGGAAATTATAATTAAGTGATTTTAAGGTTAATTTACAATGTTAATTTGGTAAATTAATAAATAAGTCAAAGTAACATAAAGAAACAAAAGGTATCATCTTTTTAGTCCATCTCTCCATCGAAAATAGGCTAAGAAAACACCATTGAAGAATGCTTGAAGGTTCAACTATGTCCAATAGTTGCATATAAATGATTTTTACCCCGTTTTTAATGATTTCTATGTTTTTTAAGTTGTTTTAGCTTAGTCTAGTTAGCTCGGGGGTCAATTTGTAAAATTGTTAAAGATTTAGGATTTTTATGTGAATTTTCTTGCATGATTCTTTATGTTTTATGAAAGATTATGAGTCATTGCTAATAAATAAACAAGATTTGTAAAGGATTTTTTATGAAATTATCATTTAGGGACTTATTTGTAAAAGTAGTAAAATTTCAAGGTAAATTTGAGAAATTTAAATTTGTATGGGTTGATATAGGTCCCTAGTGAATTCAGCTAGCATGAAATAAGGATGAAAATGTTTAAATTTCAATTTATGAGCTTAAGGACTAAATTGTGAAAATTTAAAATGTTAGTGGCAAAATGGTAATTTTTCAAAAAATGAAATGTGGACTAAATTGAATAATAAAAGTATTAAATGGATTGAATTTATCTATTTAGGTCAAGATAAACCTCATACGAATTTAGATCGGGGAAAAGCGAAAGCCTCAGATTGATCGACTACGTTTTTACGCTTTCTTTGTCGAGGTAAGTTCGTACGATTAGATATCATTTTAATGTTATAATTATCTAAATGTTAACGTATTATTTTCCATGTAACTATATTATCTATATCCAACGATGTCACAAAGATTATTGGGCCCCATTTGAACCTTAGGTATTCGTAGGATAAAAATGACATGTCATTAGGGTTTTCATGTTTCGGGTGCTGGTCTTGAATGTCCTACCGATGGCTGAGGTCCTGCATTTGTTGTGGATACTCCACAGATCGTGTGAGTAGCACCATGTAGCTTACATTATGACCCACAACTCGTGTGAACAGGCCCATTTCACAGCTCATGTGAGCAACGATGTAAAGGAAAAAGGAAGGTTACGGTTGTATGTTTAGCACACTTTGTGTGAGCCTTCTCGCGTATCCGATGTTATTCTAAATGGTTCAACGGGCATGAAAAGGAAAGGAGTGGTAAGTTTTCAAATAAATTATGTCATTAATCTATGAAAAAGTTTGAAATGAAAATGTTCAATGAAAGTATATCTATGTTCATGGAAAGGATGAATTCAAAAGTAGTATGTTCATGTACACCTAGCTTACCTTATGATAATTCAAGTGAATTATGTGTTAATACACTAACATGTGTTGTTAATGGTGCTTAGGCTTTTGCCAAGCTTATGGTTGGATTATATTATGCTTAATCTTAATATTATGTATTGAAAAGGTAAGTTATGTTCATGTTTTATGAACTTACTAAGCATTATGTGCTTACGTAGTTCTCTTTCCTATGTTTTATAGATAACTAGAAGCTCGATTAGTTTGGAAGCTCGCTGGAGATCTATCACACTATCCAGCAATTATATTAGTAGTTTTTGATATTTTGGCCAAGGTTATAATGGCATGTATAGGTGGACTTGTGTTTGATGCTTAGCTGAATGCTTAGATGTTGAATTTGGTATGTATATATTGCTTTGGCATCATGTGTTGCTGATTGGTTTATGACATCTTGTATTTACGATACCCATTTAGCATGTGTTAATGTCATAATGGTTTAATGCATGTTTCAATGACCAATATGGTATGTGATGGATTAGTTCAATGTGGTCAAGATAGGGTATATTTTGAAATGGTATAGGACATGATGTGTATGGTTGAAATGTGGTAATATTTACATGTTTAGGAAGGATTTGAATAAATGCCTTTGAGGTGCCTTGTTTGGCATATTGGTTGGATGGATTTTGGTCTATTGAATTGGTCATTTCATGCATGTTTTGGTAAGGTTTTGATACTTTAGTCATGTGCACAAAAATGCTTTTAGGTAAAGGCTTGATTTGGTGATGGAAATGGCTTGATTTTGGCCAATTTCATGTCCACGCGAGCGTGTGAGTCAGTCGTGTGTGACACAAGGCCAGCCGACATGGCCGTGTGTCCCTTGTAGGTTTTAATGCATGCAAGTCAGGCAAATGCACAGCCTAGCACACGACCTGGAACACGGGCGTGTATGGCCATTTCGAGAGTTACACAGCCTGGCACTCGGGCGTGTGGCTTGGCCGTGTGACCCAACTTAGATTGTTACACAGGCATAGACACGGGCTGGGACACGACCATGTGTCCCTATTTCTATTGTTCAAAAGCCTGAGATAGGGGCGTGTGTCTCAACCGTGTGACCCATACGGTTCAGTTTTTCCAATTTTTTCCTAAATGTACCAAATGTTTCCAATTTAGTCTAGAATTGTTTCTAAAGTGTCTTTATGGCCTCGAAGGCTCGATTTAGGGATGATATGTACATGAATGAATTTTTTATATCATGTTATGTCAATGTGTTAAATGTATGATTTAATTTTCAAATTGTATGGTAATGTTCCATAACCCTATTCTGACAACGGATATGGGTTAGGGGTTTTACAACTTATATTTTTATTTTGGATGATTTTATTTTTGTTTCGACTTTCTTTATTTATTTTTGCATTATTTTTCTATTAGAGAATTTCTATGTAGGAACCTCGTACAATATAAGGCACTACAATTTGGAGCAAAATCGGTACAAGGAGGACTACCTGACCATATTCGAAGAACTTCAATGTTAAAATCGGGTAGTCTCCTCTCTTATCTATAAGGTGTAGATTAGGGACAATGTAGTCTCCTCTCTTATCTATAAGGTGCAAATTAGGGACAATGTGCAAAATAAAGTGTAGGGGGTAACATAGAAATCTTTCAAAATTTTCATATTTTATTAGTTATTTTCATTAATTTTTGTTTTTGTGTGTTTGTTTGTGCACGAGCTTGTGGCAATACAAGTCACTGTTAGGAGCATGTAAATAGGATTCTGTGTTTGAATTTTAAATTTAATTCTGTAGAAATCAACTTTAGGTTGTTTAATGTTATATTAATTAGTTCATTTCCTTACACTTTGAATAGGTGATAGCATGTTAAGTATACCAAATGATAAATAGGCACATAAAAAGTATATGTGTTTGTTTGAATAATAAGTTGTTAGTGTGTTAATATTTAGTTAATACCATGAATTAAAACACTTAGGGATGACCTAAGGCATTGTTTGGTAGACAATTCTGAGCCAAAAAGTCGACCTTAACTTAAAATCCCTACTACACTAATTTTTTGCCTAAATCTTTATTTCTTGATGAACCACAATAAAAGCCCTAAGTCTTAAAATATATCTCTTAATCTGATTTTCTTGGTCCCTACATGAACTTACACATTAGGCCATTGATATTGAGGGTTAGGTCGATACGACATGGTGGTTTCCAAAATAAAACCAAATAAGAGTAAGCGAAAGGGATAGTATAGTATGGTGAGTATAAAAGTCTTACAAAATTCTGCGTAATTATAAAATTTTGAAAAATTATCAAAAGAAAAAGTTTGAATAGGCTAAAATAGTCGGGCTAGAAGTTCTCGAGAAAATAGAAAGGTAAAATAAGTGAAAAAAGAAAACAAAAAGAAAGAAAGAAAAGAAGACTCCTCATTATTGCACATAAGTCTCGCTAGGATGATTGTATTTACTAATATCGTACTATACTTTAGGAATTGGAGAGAAAAGGCAGGTGAGAGAAGGGGATATGAGGTGGTGAGCTAAAGGGTTTAATTAAGGAAGTATCGAGGTCAATATAATGTGCCAAACTATTTTCGTACTTAAATTGTTTTGTTGTTCCTATTCTTTAATTCTGAACCAACCTAAGCCGAAAAACTTTATGAGTTGAAAAGGCCTATGTGACCTAATTGATACTATTCGTGGATGAAAATTAGCTAAATTTTGACATATCTAATTACTTGTATTCATCGAGCATAAATGTATATTTTGTGTACTGATTTCGTTGGATCAATAGAATTGACATTCTTGAATTTGTTTACTTTGTAACTTTGTAAAGTAACGTGTTTGATATTGGAAGTTGAGAGTCAATTGTATATAACGTAAAAGTTACGTATGGATTCACATTGTTCTATGTACATAGCTTCGAACAAGTCTTTGTACGTGATATGCTCAAGCACTATTTCGTTGTTTTACTTTTCTTATTTGTATGTGTTTTATTTGTTGTTGCTTGAGGACAAGAAACGACATAAGTGTGGGGAAGTTTGATCTACCATAATTCATTATGGCAAATTGATGACTTCGACTCTTAACGAGCTTGTTTTATATCATTTTTATATCTTTTTATTTCATTTTTATTTTAAGTATCTTATTTTTAATTTATGCAAAATAAGCTTGTTTACGTAATTTTGAGTTATGTAATGACCTAATGGGATATTACGGGCCTAGGGATGATTTAATGGCTCTATCTAGTGTGTATGACACAATTTTCGGGCTTAGAAGACGAAAAACGAGTACAGCATTGTGACACCAATGAGTGGTGTCGCAACACTGAATTTAGAAGCCAAAGTACCCAGAAAATGAAGGCAGTGTCACGACACTGCTCCTGTGGTGTTGTAACACCGAGCTATGATTAGGAAAATTAAGATTGGGTATTTTTCTCCACACAATGTAACTTAATCAGATTTTTGGGTTGTTTAGTAACCCTAATTAAGTACGATCATAAACTCTATAAATAAAAATGTTAAGTCTGATTTGAGAAGGTTTGGCCAAGTAAGCCACTTAGTTATTTTTAGCGTTTTACTTTAGTTTTTATTTTCTTTTAATTTAGTCCTTTAATTGCTTTTTGGTCTTGTTTAACTTAGATTTGATTTCGATCCAAGCGTTTGATTTAATAGTTTTTCATTATTTCTTTGTAGATTCCTATTACAATCGAACTGATCTTCACGACTGTTAAAGGAGATTTCGCTTCCTATCACAAATCGATATCAAAACAGACTCATTTCTCTATTCCCTAATCTTATTTATTTTTTATTTTATATGTTAAATATTAGTTTAGGGATTATTGCATTTAGATCCATGAGTAGCTACTTTCCTTAGAGAGATTAATGAATAGATGTGTGACTAATTAACAGATGAATTAGGATTGAATTCCGAGTTGGTTTGTTTAAATTATGTGCGATTATCCCTGAGAACTAGCACCCCTAAGAAGTAATTTAGGATAAACGAGATCGAGAGATAAGTTTACTGAGTAAATCATAATTCATCCCAGTCAAGAAAGAGAGGTCTAGAGGTAAGTGTGTATTGGTCGATTAGTTAATTAGTTAGAGGCCAATAGGCAGTAACTGGTTAATTAATAGGTAACTCGATAAAACATGAACTCTGAAGTTAATTAGGAGCACTAAAGTGAGTTGATCTCTTACTTGTTTTATTAGATTTATTTCGATTGTTAATTGGTTGGTTTTAGTTTTGGATAATTTTATCTTAGTTTAATTAATCCATTTTATTTTGCTTCTTGAAATATAATTTTAAAATTAGTATTATTTAGCCTTATTAGTGTAGAGAGTTAATTTAGGTTTAATTCAATCTCCTTTGAGTATGATCCTCAAAATGTTTCCCAGAGTGTGTCATTGTAACATTTTTTACTATATTACAATTTGACCCGTATACTTGTGGACATCATTGTTTAATTAGATATTTATTTGCTACAGTATTTTCAATCCAAACGTTTGCACGTCTGACGACGGTCACATATGCGGAAGATTGTCAACTCATTAAGGACATGGCCATGAATTCTTACATGTGGCCAACTAACAAGTTCATATACAATCTGAGACCCTCGATGGTGAAATTTTTTTAAGAGAAAGACAAATATCAACATATCCTCGAAAAGTTAAATTGTCTGGAGATGGGTTCCAATCGACCACTAACTTCTAAGCCAAACCGAACAAGTGGTCAAGGTGATAGTACAACTTGGAGAAATTAACCTGAGATTGAACCCAATGAGGTCAATTAATTCTGAAAAAAGGGAGGAAATCCTTATTCCAATACATATAATCTAGTTTGGAAGGACTATCCAAACCTGAGATTGGGAGGTAACCAAGGTGGAAACAATCTTAAAGTAGAGTGACCCTTCCATAACAACCTCCACACATCTCTAAATCTCGAGAGTATGAGAGGTGATATACAAGTAAAGATCATGCCTCATGTGATCAGTGGATGGATAAGATAGAAGGGGGGATGCAGTCAATGTCTAGAGACTTACGACAGGTGCAGACTCAATACACTTAAACAAATACACAGTTGGTTGATATTCGGGCCCAACTTAGCCAAATGATAAGTATGATGCAAATGCAAGTTGGAACGAGCATCCCAAGCAACACAGAGCACAATCCTAGAAAGGATGGAAAGGAGCACATGAAAGTTATTATGCTCAGCTTGGGTATAGTTCTAGAAAACCCGAGTGTTCCATATCCAAAAGAAGTAGATGGGGAGAAATAGGATAAAGCTCTAGATGACTCCCAAGATGATACTGAGACTTGGAAAATCAAAAAGGAAGTGGTCAAACCTGAGCTAAAGAATAATGTCAATCCGAGTGGTAAGAGCATTCCATTTCCATCAAGGCTCGAGGACAAGTTGAATTTGTAAGTTTCTTAAATCTTTTTAAGTCCCTAAATGTGAATTTATCCCTTATAGAACTGATAGAAAAAATTCCTAAGTATGTTAAATTTTTAAAGGAAATCATGGTTAGGCATAGGAAACTTAAGAAAGGGGAACAGGTTAATATAAATGTTGCATGTACTGCGATAATCACTAAAAGGATACCCCCTAATCTGAAAGATCCAGAGAGCTTTATAATTTCTATTGTCATAAGGGAACTTAATTTTAGAAAGGCCTTATGCGATTTAGGGGCCAGCATAAATCTAATGCCCTTATCCAAATATCAAAAATTAGGTTTAGGGGAGCTGAAAAACAATCCATCACACTACAGTTGGCTGATAGGTCCATGGTACACCCTAAAGGTGTATTAGAGGACGTATTAGTCAAGTTTCGGCAATTTATATTCGCTGTTGATTTTGTAGTCCTTGACTTCGAGGAAGACCTAAAGATTCTCATTCTGTTAGGAAGAACATTCTTAGCCACGTCCAAGTCGACCATCGATGTGGAGAAAAATGAATTAATCATAAAAAACGATGGAGAAGTGGAAATGTTTAAATGTTGTAATTCTATTGGTTACTTAGTTGAAAGTTTTAATGCTATATCTTATCATGCCACTAAAAAACTTGATTGAAGGTACTCTCAGTGTTTAGTGTATGTAGGAAAGTAGATTGGTGCTAGAGCAGAGGATAAGTGGAAAGACCCAATTTGGAAGGGATGCAATTTGACAAATTGGGATGACTGAGCTTAAGATCGAAAGTTAATGGAGAAGCCATAGCCATTGAACCTTATAATTTGTATAATTTCAATTTTTGAACTATTAATTAATCTTTATTTAAGAGTAGGATAGGGTAAATTCGAAGTGAAGATGTGATGAATATTTAGGTCACATAAAGTTATGTGAGAACTTTAAAATCAAGATGATAATGCCACGGCACCCTAAAATATGATTTTTACAAAAACAGAGTTGATGTCGTGACATTTGCCCAACAATGCCAGAGGGAATGTTGCAACATTGCACCTTGATGTCGCAACAATGGATTTCTGGGCAGAATGCCCCAACATTGAATATGGGTGTTGCGACATTGAGTCGACTTCTACAACAAAATACTTGACCCGGTGACACGACATGCCACTAAAACCCTAAAAACCCATCGATTTTAACCTTAAAACCGAAATATAAATCATGTTTAAACCCTATTAACCCCTAAAACATAGAATTAGTTCACTAAACCTCTTTCAAACTCTCAAAACCCTTTCCTCCATTCCGTTCTTACTAAAATTTTCTACACTTTTCTTTTTGCTTTTCTTCTCTTCTTGTTTATTTTCCAAGCTTTCAAAGGAGCTCCCATTAGAGCAAGGAAGTGTCTTCAATCTCAAACGTATCAACAACTAGGATAAGGGTTATAAAGTTCTTTTTTTATGAAGATATTTTTGACTTGTTGAATGGTTGTTTGGTTGTAATATTGGTAGATTCTAGTTTTGTTTGAAAATTTTGTTACATTATAAATGGCCCCTAAGAAATCTAGAACCACCAAAAACAAAGAACTGGTGATGCACTTTGATACCTCTCGTTTCAAACATCAATATGTCTAAAAAATCATTTTGGAATTATAAAGTAATACATTTATTCAGGAAAGGGGTTTTGATCCATCATCGTCCCTCTGTAACGAATTGTGGGAATTGGTGAACTATCATTGTTGGCACAACTTTTGTTTAACCCTTAAAAAATTGGCTGTATTTCTTATAGTACAAGAATTCTATGTTTCATTGAAGTATAGGGAAAACATGAGACTTAAAAGTGACATGTACCATCAGGTAATTGTTAGAGCTAAACATTTAACTATCACCCCCAAGGAAATTGTGAATATTACAAAGCTCTATATCATGAAAATAACTTTTTGGATAATCCTTCCACTCTTTGCAATTAGCCTTGAACTACCCTTTCTTACTATAGAAGAAACACTTAGACTTGGATAAGTCTTTAGGTGGCGCAGAGGACTTAGCCTTGTTTCTCCTAGCATGTTTTCCCTTCCCTCTAGAGGAAAAAGTAAAAGCCAAGTTATCTTTTGCTTTCCAGACTGGTTGGCCATCATTCAACATCAACTTATAAGATTGTAAGTGCTTCATAGTTGTGTAAGTGTCAGTTTCTTGTTCCTATGGTTATATGCAGCCTTACAGCCTGCAAAATCCTTGGACAAGCTTTTGATCACAATTTCAATCTGTGTGCTCTATTCCATGTTGGCCTCATTATTTTTGGCCTCGGTAAAATAATCCATAAGAGTAATCATATGGTTTTTGATCAGAGTGTCGGGTTTCCCGTTTGGCATTCATGTCAAGCAAATGTCGCTTAGCCTTTGAACATGTCCTCTAGTTTGTTTAAAATCTTTTTGATAGAATCACAAATCTTTAGTTGCTTAAATAAGAATTTGGTCATTCTTGCCTATATGTAATAATAAGTGATCTCATCATATTCACGCCAGGGAGTTCTAGCCTTAACTTGGTTGGCCAAAGGGCATTTGCTATCAAGAATCGTCTTATGTTTCTCCCAGCTTAGGACAATTATTAGGTTCCTTTTCCATTCCTTACAGTTCTTTTGTTCAACTTATTCTCTTTAAGGATATTAAGTAAGAGAGTTGGTACCATTTTCGAACTGTAAAATAAAACAATCCATATAACACCCTCATACTCGACAAAATCAACGAGTCTTGGTACCAAGTTGTTACATTCGTTGCCGAAGCAACTACTGTTAAACTCAATTCATTTTATCATTTTAATCAAACTAATAAGATTAATTTGCTATTACTATACAATTTAAAAACTTATCTAAATTTAATATGAGCTTCCGATAGCTCTCGTAATAGTTTATAATTGAATATGGACCAAATTAAAAAGTTTTCATAACCTCAATCCAACGTCGTGACATTGAGGGTTCCTCGTTGCAACGTCACCTACTAACTTGAGCTCGTCATGAGATTTATATACCATAATTGATATAATTCATATCCATTTATTTCCAATTTCAGCACCATATGATTCTCAATCAAATTTATAATATTAATACTACTATTAAAGTTTTACAAATAATTCCATTAATACATCATATAACAATTATTCACTTAATGTCTCAATAATTCATTTAAATTATTCTTATATACATTAGCAAAACTATCACTTATAACACTCTTTTAGCATCACACTCTTCTACTATTATTTTCCTCCTCCTCCTCTCTATTCCACATCCTTTGTGTACTTGTGTATATATGTATATATGAACATTAGATTTTGAGTATAGTATGCTTATATGTAATGTAACACCCCTAACCAGTATCTGTCACCAAAATAGGGTTACAGAACATTATCAGAGTTTTCAAAAAAAACAAAAATTATAAACATTTCAATTCATATCATTAATCATATCAAAACCATTCCATAACATGCATATCGTCCCTTATACGAGCCTTCGAGCCTCTAAAAACACATTAGAAACAAGCTGGGACTAAGTCAGAAACATATAGAAGATTCTAGAAAATAATGAAAATTTTCAAAACTACAGAGGTTAGACGACCGTGTGGCAAGGCCATGTGACTCACATGGCCAAAAGACGCGCCTAAGTCTCAGGTCGTGTGGGCATTCAAAGTAAGGACACACGGTCGTGTCCAAGCCTATGTAACTAACTGACTTGGGTCACACGGCCAAGCCACAAGCCCATGTGCCAGACTGTGTAACAGCTTGACTTGCAACCCTTTGAAAGCTACAGGGGACATACATCCGTGTCACCAGGCTATGTGTCACACATGGCTGGGACACATACTCGTATCTCTGCCCATGTGGATGAAAAATAGGCATTTCCAAGTCATTTTTCTCACTCATTCGTTCATGTACCTACAATCACTTATGCACAATTGAACAAGCCATCAAAATGCATCAAAACGCATCAAAACCATGCATAATCAAGATAACCAACTATGATAAATTTTCGTACAACCAATATGCCCAAAGGGCACCTCAATCTCAACAACTACACATATATAATCATATACTCAATTTTGCCAAAATGTTCACTAACCTCAAACTAAGTTTACATCAAAAACATACCATTTGATTTACCTATCAATAACACACCAAATGGTACCAAATGAGCTATTCACCAACTAACACCCCTAGCCATATATGTCATCCATAATAAATGTATCAAACCACCACACTTCAACATATCATAAGACCATTTACAATATTCACTTTAAGCAACTATTTCATCTTCAATCATTCAAGTATCATGAACCAAGATATCAACCATTTTAAAGTCAAATATATACATGTCAAAAATAAAATCCTTTTCATCATCCAAAATGCCATAAATAAAAGTCAAAACTCATAAGCCAAACATTAACCAAAACACCTATACATGCCGATGGATAGTGTTATATAACTCTGACAAGCTTCCAACCAGAATGATCTTCTGATTCACTAAAAGAACATGGGAAATTACACAGAGTAAGAATAAATGCTTAGTAAGTTCGTATAAGGTAAAACACAAATTACCATTTCAACACATAATAAGTAAGTTAAATATGGCATAATCCAACCACAACTTGGCCAAAACCTAAACATGTACACCAACATGTTAGTCATTTAATCATATAACATAGGCAATATAATCATGGATAAGCTCAACATTTAATCATGTATCATATGCATATATCATCCATTTCAACTTTTGATATACCACGTATCAATATTTGATGAAATTCATATGTGTCCAAGTCTTAGTTTGTATCAAACTCTTACCATTTCCTTTCCAAATAATGCCTGTTGAACAATTTAAAATACTGTTGAATACTCGGGATAGCTCACACAAAGTGTGCTAACTCATATAACTGTAACCCGTCAATTCCTGTACATGTATGCTCACAAGAGCTGTAAATATGGGCCTACTCACACAAGCTGTGGGCTGGAATGTAGCTACACGATGCTACTCACATGAGCTGTGGAGTATCCACAACACATGCCGGACCTCATCCATCGGTAGGACGTTCAGGAATGGCACCCAAATCATGTAACCTTAATGACATGTCATTTGTATCCTACAAATTCCTAAGGTTCAAACGAGGCTCGGTAGTCATCGAAATATCGTCAGATATGCAATCGGTATATATATATATGGCAATTCACAATACATGTATAATTCAATTCAAAACATATAAGTAAAATTTAATTACACGAATTTACCTTGATGATTAAACGTAGATATGAAGGCGACTAATCTGAAACTTTATATTTACCCCGATCTAAAGCCGTACGAGATTTATTTTGATCTAAATGGATAAATTCAGCACAATTCAATAATTATTCTATTCAGTTTAACCCAAATTCATATTTTAGAAAAATTACAATCTTGCCCTTATACTTTTTATTTCTTTTCAGTTTAGTCCCTATGTCATAAAAATGGAAATTCATGCAATTTTCCTATACCCCATCATACTCGAATAACAAATAGGTCCCTAGCAAGCCCAATTTTTATTTATTTCACAATTTCACCATGTAAAATTTTTTATTTTTCAATTTAATCCTTATTTAGCAATTTTACCAAAAATCTCTGAACAAAAGTTGTGTATCTAACAAAAACCATTCATTTTCTTCCATGAAACATCATAAATAATACATATAAATTCATGGTAAAACCCTAAAAATTTAACAATTTTGCAAATTAGTCCCCGGACTAGCTAGATTAAGTTACAATGACTCTAAAAACATAAAAATCATTAAAAACTAGACAAAAATGCACTTACATGCACAAAGACAGAGATGGTCGAATGTTTGAGCTTGGATGTGGCTTCCTTAAGCCCTATTTTCTATTGGTGAAGAAGAAAGAAAGATTATATCTTTCTTTTACTTTATTTTAATTTAAGTTGTTTTATTAATTTACCTTTTTAACCTTATTAATTAACATCCAAATCACTTAATTCAATGTCCATATTTGTCCACTTAAATAAAAAAATGGTAAAATTACCACAAAAGGACTCATAATTCAAGGTTCTATAGCTATTTAATTCCTTTAGCTACTAGAACACAACTTTTACACTTTACGCGATTTAATCCTTTTTATCAAATTAAGCATGCAAACGGTAAAATTTCTTAACGAAATTTTTATACAATACTACTATCATGCTGTAGACAATAAAATAATAATAAAATAAATAATTTAACTTCAAATTTGTGGTCCCAAAATCACTGTTCTGATTTCACTGAAAACGGGCTATTACATGTAACATTAATTATGATTTCACTAGTTACAAATTTTTAGCAAGGTTGTTCTCTTAAGCAGCAGCCACTAAATTAATTATATCTTGGTCTATAGTATTCCAAATTAAGATCCATTTGTTCTTTTTTAAAAAAAAAATAGACTCAATGAAATTTTTACCATAAAAATTTCAGAATTTCCACTTAAGCCAATTAATTCAGTATTTTCTTTAACTTTTCCCTTGTTCTGCTACTAGGCAGTTTTGACACTTCTTTATTTCAGTAAAATAATTCACATTATATATCCATTTTTTTTCCTTCAAAATAAACTTATTAATCTTTTAGGCATATAAATTTCAGCTTCTATTTTTTTTTTTACAATTTGTAATAAATTTTCAAAATTATAACAGGGGAAACTGAAATCGATTTAATTGCTTACAAAAGTTCATATATCTCATAATCTACAATTCCATTTCTTGCACCATTTCTTTTATTTAAAACTAGACTCAATAAGATTTAAATTCATATTTAATTCAACCTCTAAATTGGTTTCTACAATTTATAGTGAATTTTTAATCTTAACTATTGTTGTTGTCCAAAATTGTTTTAATGAATATATTTACTTACTAAGATTTATATCGTTTATACAAACATTTAACTTTTATTTTAACTATCAACTATTAAATTGCTATTCAAGATCACTTGATTTTATATATATCATCACACTTAGATTATTTTTCAACTTAATACTCAAAGCTCACATATCATTAACTTATAGTTTAATCATAACTTCTCATAGCACAAATTATACCACTATCTATGAATTAAAATTTGTAATATACTTTCCATCACTACTACTTAAATAAAATTCAGAAATTACACACTCAAGTTATTACATACCTTAACTTAATACTTTGAATATTAATGAGATTAAAATGAACACTTACCTCTTTTTACAAGAATTTCACCTCAGTTGCTTCTCTTCTATTTCTTTATCAACTTCATCACTATCCTTCTCTTTTCTTCTATTTTTCTTCACTTCCATATATCAATTTCTTGATTCTAAATTGAGGAATATACTCTCCAGGATCTCTACTTCATCTTTCTTTTTTGGTGCCTATAAATTCAAAAATTACACACTCAAGTTATTACATACCTTAACTTAATACTTTGAATATTAATGAGATTGAAATGAACACTTACCTCTTTTTACAAGAATTTCACCTCAGTTGCTTCTCTTCTATTTCTTTCTCAACTTCATCACTATCCTTCTCTTTTCTTCTATTTTTCTTCACTTCCATATATCAATTTCTTGATTCTAAATTGAGGAATATACTCTCCAGGATCTCTACTTCATCTTTCTTTTTTGGTGCCTATAGGAATTTCCAAGAATTTTAGGTGAAATAATGGGATTTCATGACAAAGGACAAAACTGCATAACATGTAAAGTTTTCTTTTTCTCCCCTCATGAAAGCAGTGTGAACCACTTATATAAAAGATGAAAAAGTTTCTTCATTTTTCCATCAGAATATCTCAACTAATTTAATAATAAAACATTATTATTTAATATATAAAAATCTAACTTTAATCATTTTAATCAAATGGCTAGGATTTCATCTTATTTTTCAATCTCATCCAATGGCCTATATTTTGCCAACCATGATATTTTCTCATAATTATCTCATTTAAGAAATGATAATTTTACCCTTCATATTTCTTCAAATTTCCATCCTTGGATTACTACTTTCTTTTAGTAAAATTGTAATTTAGACCCTCGTATTTCTCCACTTACTCAATTTGGTCCTTTCACCCCAATTTCATTTCATAAGAATTTGGGTTATTTCCATTTGTAATCATTCAATTTTTCTCATTTTCATACTTTAACCCCTTAAATTTGAAAAAATTTTACTTGAACCCCAAAACTTTTTACATCTTTACGATTTGATCCTTACTTTAATTTAGTATACTACAACATACTTTTTAATTTAACTTTCTTTGATACTCCTTAATCTTCTCTTTTATTACTCCTATTTCCTTATTTTACTTTATCGACAAATCCATTGTACACTATCTTGATTTATTATTGTTTTTAAAATATAACGATTTTAGGGGTGTTACGATCCATTTATTAATATCTTTGTATTAAGAAAATATTTTGAACTTTTTTCTACACCGGGTATGCACTAAGATGATGCATGCATCTTACATTAAACATTGAAAACATTTATAAGTCATTACAATGATAATCCTTATACACACTAAATTAAGTTACCCTAGGCTAATATTAAACAATTTGTAAGAACATGAATTTTCATCCAATTAATACGTGAACCTAATACCTTAAGTATTCACACATATTAATAACCTTTTCACATTTTTCCATCATTATAACTTAAGTAGAGCTTTATGGAAAGTTACTTAACTAGAATGATCTTCAGTGTTGCAACAACCCGATTTTGGGCCTAGTTGGAACAGTGGTTTCGAGACCACAAATCCAAAGTTAGAGAAATCATTTTATTATTATTCTGATGTTATAGCATGATTATATTAGTGCATGAAAATTTTGGTGAATTAATTTTAGCGTTTGTGAGCCTAATTGCGAAAAAGAACTAATCGCATAAAGGGAAAAAGTTGTGATTTTCTAGCCAAAGGTGTTAAATAGATAGAGAGCCATAATTAGAGGTATTTAAAGTGCAATTAGACCCCCCTTAAAGAGGCATGGCCGGCCATAGGGACAAGAAAATCAATGGGTTAAATGGTTAAGTAAATTGATGACTTAATGTATGATAAAATAATACCCTAAGAGACTAACCTTCATATTTTACATTTTTTTCCTTTCTCCTCTACTGAAATTTTCAGCCATTCTAAGTGCTTTGGAAGCTTGAACTTTCAGCCATTCATCTCTCTCTCAAGTAAGTGATTTAGATGCTCATTTTTGATAATTTTGGTACTTTTGGAACCCTTATGGCATGAGCTAGCTAATGGGGGGACCTTTTTGCAAAATGGTTTATAGTCTAGGGATTTTCCATAAAATTATTTATGATGTTTGCTGAGTTTTTATGGGAGAAAATGAATCTTAGTTGTGTAGTAAACAACTTTTGTGAAAGTAATTCTCATGAAAACCCATTTTGTAAAGATTGCAAAATAGATAGTAATGTGGTGAAATAATGGGAATTTTGGGTCACTATAAGAGTAAAAAGGGTTTAGCTAGGCTTAAGATTTGAAGAAATTCGATAAAAATCAATTTACGAGCCCAAAGGTGAAATCGTAATTTTTGTAAAGGTCTAAGGGCAAAATGGTCAATTTTTCAAAATTATATATTGTCGTGGTGTTTATTAATATGGTGATTAAATGAGTGAATTTTTATCATCTTAGACCAAGAAAGATGAAAATCGGACTTGGACCGAGGGAAAGCCAAGCAAGTAGACTAAATCGTCTAGTCGCCTACATTTTGTAATCCGAGGTAAGTTGTATGTTAATAATGCAACTATATTGTTATGATGTATGATTGAATTGAAATTGCATAAATTGTTTGATTGTGATCATGAGAATGCATGTCGAGAAATTAATGTAGTAAAGACTTCCAGTTGAACATTTGGAATAGACTTGGATATTTGTACCATGACATTGGGTGGTATGTGAGCCGGTGTAAGACATGTCTGGGACATGCATCGACCAGATTATGAGAGCCATTGTAAGACATGTCCGGGACATGCATCAGCATTGAGACAATAGCTAGTGTAAGACATGTCTGGGACATGCATCGGCCTCGAGATATACAAGCTAGTGTAAAACCTATCTGGGACATGGTGTCAGCTTGTTGTGTGTCAATGTAAGACCTGTCTGGGACATGGTACCGACACTGATAGATGAGAGCCAGTGTAAGACCTGTCTGGGACATGGCATTAGCCTTGATATATGAAAGTCAATGTAAGACCTGTCTGGGACACGGCATTGACTTTAATGTGCTAGCCAGTGTAAGACCATGTCTGGGACATGGCGTCAGCATCTTATCCCATGTTCGGGGTTATTGAGTAATCCGATAATATTCCAAATGGTTCAACGAAAGATTTATGATTTATATCAAAATGAGAAAAGTTATGACCATGTAATGAGTGGTACAAGTACTTATTTGAAATGTATGAGATGTGGGCTCAATACATGCCATATGAATCGTATTGGATGATGATGAGTAAGTTGTACTTATGTCTTGTTATGGTATCCATGAACAAGCTAGGAAAGGCTATAAGCATATTGTCCTATGATAATTAGTTGATGTTTATTTTCATGCAACTTACTAAGCTTTATGCTTACCCCTTTTCCTTTCTATTTTCTTATAGTGTCGCCAAAGTAGCTCGTGGGTCATCTCCTTATGCCAGAGAAGCTAGTCACACTATCATTTGAAGCACTTGGTAGAGTTAGTTCTTTTATTTTGATTATGGCATGTATAAGATCTTTTAATCTTGTTTCAGTGTCACAATGTTTTGGGGCCAAATGTGTTGGCTTACTTTAGCATTTGACTCATTTTGTATAGAGCCATGAAAAATGGCTAATATTGAAAGTTGTTATATGAATACACGAAGGTCTTTCATGAATGTGAAATTGTTGGTATGGTTGAACGTGTGAAATTTAGCGTATAGATAGCAAAGTGCATAAATTGGTTGCGTAAGTATATGTGAAATGTGTATAGGCCTTAGTTATAGTTGCTTGGTTTAGAAATCATGTTACGTAAGACTTTGGTGATGGATGGTGTTATATTGTGTTTCAAGAGGCAAAAAAGCTTGGTAGATAGCCTTATATCGTCCACACAGGTAGACACATGGGCTTGGGTCTAGGCCGTGTGTGACACGCGGTCAGCCCCATGGGACTGTTGTGTGGTCGTGTGTCCTCTGCACCTTGAATTTACCCATCAGTATGCATGGTAGTAAACACACAAGTAGAGACATTGCCGTGTGTCTCAACCGTTTGTAGGACACGACCTCTAGCCATGGGCGCGTGCCTTGGCCTTGTGCCTCTATTTGGTTGCTGACATCAGAAACAGAATGTCAAGATTTTTAAACACGGGCTAAGACACGGGCGTGTCATGCCCATGTGAGGGACACGGGTGTGTGTTAGGCTGTGTGAAAACCCCTGTAGGTGTGAATTTGGAATTTAACTCACATGGGCTCAGAAGACGGGCGTGTCCCCTTATACTTAGGCCGTGTGAAACACACGGGCCATTGGCACGGCCAGGTCAACAGGGCCACACGGGCGTGTTGCCCTTCCACATGGACGTGTGCCCTTTTCAAGTGACATTTTCCAAAGTTTTCATGAGCGATCGAATTAGTCCTAGACCGTTTCTGAGGTATGATTTGGGCCTCATAGGCCTATATTAGGAATCAACTGACTATGAAAGGAAAGTTTTAATTTGACCTAGCTTTTACATTTCAGAAAAGATTGAATGCATGCATTGAATTTAAGTGATGCCTCGTGCCCAGCTCTGGTCTCGGACTCGGGTAAGGGGTGTTACAAGTGTATAATCATCAACTCAACATCTCATAACATGTACTACGAATGAGTCATTGCAGGACAATCTCAACAAGTAACATGTATGACTAGTTATCCTCTTAAAAGAATCTCATCAATGAAATCCACATAATAAGACCTACCTCAGATCCAACCAATTATCATGACATCACAAGAGACCATTTGTAACAGGTCATTTTTTAGTGAAATCGGCACAGTGGTTTCAAGAACACAAATCCGATTCGAAAATATGATTTATTTTTATTTCATTATATGGTCTGTATAATACTAGGTATGTCGTGTAAAAATTTTGACACGAAAATTTTATCGATTAAGTGCTTAATTACGAGAAGGACTAAATCGCATGAAATGCAAAAGTTTAATTCTAGTAACTATAAGGATCAAATAGCTATGGAATTCAAAACTTAAGGTCCTTATATGGTAATTAGACCATTAAAGAAAAGTATGTAAATTCTTGGTGACTCATCCATAGAAAAATTAGAAACGGTCAAGGAATAAACTGGAATTTGAAATAATTAAATTAATTAAAAGATGATAAATGAAAATATCATCTTATTATTGTCATCTTCAACCTAAAATTTTATGGAAACCCTAGGAGAGAGAAAAGAAACTTTCAAGGCCTAATTGGGTAAGTTCTCTTGTCATGTTTTTAGTAATTTTGGTATTTTTTAAATCAGGATAGCTTAATCTCTCTATTTGAGGGATTAATTCGAAAAGTTATCAATGTATGAAAATCGATCATGGATGTATATGCTGGAAATTAGAAACTTATGGTTGTAACAACCCGATTTTAGGTCTAATCGAAACAGCGGTTTCGGGACCACAAATCCGACGTACAAAAATTTATTTTTATTATATTTTTATGGTCTATAAATTTATGGAATGATTTCATGAAAATTTCGTTCGAAAATTTTGACGTTTGGGCACTCAATTTGGTCAAAAGGACTAAATTGTAAAAGTGCAAAAGTTGAGTTCTACATGCTAGAGGTGTCTAATTGCTATGACATTTTAAATTAGAGGTCCTTAAATGGAAATTAGATCATTGGTTAAGTTTTTGGACAAAAATGAACATGGTTAGGTATGTTTCTAAAGTTTTTCATTAAGGGCATTTTAGTAATTTGGTAATTAAATGAATTAAAAAGTCAAATTAAAAGCCAATTTTTGTCCATCTTCCTCCCATGGCCGAATTTTACAAGGAGAAACCATGGCTAGGGTTTTTCAAGCTTTCAAGCTCAATTGTAAGTCTGTTCTAGCCCCATTTTTAATGATTTTTATGTTTTTGAAATCCCCATAACAAGATCTATCTATTTCTACCACTAATTTAAGAAATAATCAAAGTTTAAAATTTTACCCATGATATAAATTTGTGTATTTTGATGTCTAATGGTAGAAAATGTATGTTTGGTGTGTGATAAACGACTTTTACTAAGTGATTTTCGATGAAAATGCCTAAAAGGACTTTTTTGTAAAAGTTATAAAATAAGTAGTAAAAGTGTGATTTAATGAAAAATGTGGGCTGGTATGAGTACAATAAATATTCGACTAGGCTTGGGTAATGAAGAAATTTGATGAAAATCATTTTACGAGCCCAGGGACTAAAATGTAAAAATGTAAAACTTTAGGGGCAAAAATGTAATTATTTTATAATGTGATTTTGGGCTGATTTGAATAGTTTAATGATTAAATACGTTGAACTTAATAATATAGATCAAGAAAAACGAGGTTCGGACCTAGAACGGAGGAAAAATGAGTATTTGATGGTAGGTCCTTTTCGCCATTTTTATGTCGAGGTAAGTTCGTATGTAAATAATGCATTGTTTTTAATTATGTTTTAAATGCTTTATTATTATATGAATTATGATTGACCATTGAACGTGTTTAACAAAGTTCGACAAGCGTAAAATCCCGGTTGAACCTTAGGAATAGATAGGATACGAATGTCATGACATTAAGGTTACTGAGATTACGTGTAAGACCATATCTGGGATATGGCATCGATATGAGACTTCGTATAAGACCATATATGGGATATGGCATCGATATGAGATTTCATGTAAGACCATAGATGGGCTATTGGCATCTATACAAGATTACATGTAAGACCATATCTGGGATATAGAATTGGTAAGTTACCGTGTGTACAGGACTCGCGAGTATCCTTAGTATTCCAAGTGGTTTAACGGGTAATTCAATGGATATGTCAAAAAAAGAAAGAGCATGTAAGTATTACGAATTTTTATAGGTATGTACATAAGTTTATAAGCATTGACTTCATGATATTGTGAGTTCATGGTTTCCGTGAGAATGTTTTTGTGAAAGCCTTGTGATTATTGGTCTTATTTATGATGTATGAAATACATGGTAAATTCGGTTGGCAATTGTGTAATTGGCTTTCGGGCCAAATTGAGTTATGATATAGTGTGTTTTCTTCACCTAATTTTCGATCTATCAGATATGAGAAAAAGGAAAGATTGGTATAATTGTCTATTAAAATGATTATGGAAGTATGATAAGATATGAACTTGGAACAATTGAAAAATGTTAAAGTATATGCTTGAAATGTGAATACTCATATTTAATGTGCATGTTTTCTATGAGTTTTGAAAAGACTTGTTAAGTGTTGTGATATGTTACGAAAGAGAGATTATAGTAGTTAGGCTAATTCCACGATATGTTAAATTATGCTTATAAGTTAATAGAGTAAACATCGTGATTGAATAAAATTATAACTACGAGATTTATAGCAATTGGTATTATTTTGTGTTTAAATTGTTGAACTTGATAAATGTTTAATAAGAGTTACTTATTATTTTCATGCGGACTTACTAAGCTATACAGCTTACCCCCTTCATTTCCCATGTTTTATAGTGCCGTCAAGCTAGCTCGGGTTGGAGATCGCCGAAGATCCTATCACACTATCAAGCTATCATTTTGGGTATTGATGAATTCAAGTATTTTAAGTTTATGTCATGTATAGGGACTTGGTCTTTTGATCATATGTATTGGTTTGTAAAGATTCATGGTTCATTTTTTATGTAGTCTTGGAAGTTGGCTAAAGTTGGTTATGAGTATATTCATATATATGTCAATGCCTTTGGTGATATGATCATGGTATGCTTGATGAATGAAAATTATTTGGAAATATGATTTATGGTATGAATGTGAAATGTTTGGTAATGTGGTCTATTGATGAGATGACAAATTTGTGTGTATAATAAGGTAACTAGAGAGTAGTTAAATGAAGCCTAATGAAGGTGAAATTGACATGAATGATTTATGCAATGATAAATGTTGTGTATGATAGATTTTGATATGGTAGTGGTATGTGATGGTCATAATTGTGAATGGTTTGGAAGCTCTTACATGATTGAAATTGTACCATGTGTTCTTGTGTAGATGTGTGCAAGTGAGGGTGGCAAAATGGCTTGTTAAATAATCTTGTTTTTATCTACACGGGTAGACACACAGGCATGTGTCTAGGCCGTGTGTGACACACGACCAGCCCCATAGGCGTGTGATCCAACCATGTGTCCCCTGTACCTAAATTGTTGCAAAACAGAATGCTCAGTATCGAGCACATGGGCATAAGACACGGCCATTTGTCTCAGCCGTGTGAAGGATACGGCCTCGGGACACCGACGTGTGTCTTGGCCGTGTGACTTCAATTTGTTCTTGGGTGACAAACAGAGAGTTACACGGGATAGCAGCACGAGCGTGTGTGACCATACGGCCTGCCCACACGGGCATGTCCCAAGCCACACGGGCATGTAACCCCTGTTTAGTGGAAAATTTTTCTAAGTGTTGTAAAATTTTATAAAGCTCTCGATTTAGTCCCGAACTACTCCAAAAACATGTTTTGAGCCTCGTAGGCTCGTTTTAAGGACGATATGATTGATTGCTAAAAATTTTTAATTTGGATAAAAATTTGTGGCTCGAAAATGTTTGTTTGCTTATGTTTAAGTCTGGTAATGCCTCGTACCCTGTTCCGGCATTGGATAAGGGTAAGAGGTGTTACAATGGTAGAAAATGAAAGATTATTGATAGATAAACAACTTTTACAAAGTGATTTTTGATGAAAACATGATTTAGGGATTAAAATGAAAAGTTGTAAATTTTGATGAAAAATTCTAAAACTTTATGAATACATGTGCTGGAAAATTTGTAATGGGGCTTTGGTTAGGCTTGGAATAGGGAATAATTTGCACAAGTTCCATTTTTCGGGCCTAAGGACAAAATCAGAATTTATGGAAAAGTTAGGGGTAAAATGGTAATTTTGCCTAGGATGTAAATTAAGTCTATTTCAATATGAAATGTGTGAAATTGATGGTTAAACTCATTTATATAGATCCGGACAACTCTAATTTTGTAACACCCCATAACCCTTTTCTGGCATCGGAATAGGATTATGGAGCATTACCGGTCATTACAGTTTATAACACAAACCAGATAAAATTAATCATTATATAATTCAGTAATTTATTTATTAAACCCTTTTATAGACATTCGGGGCCCAATTAGGATATTAGAAATAAATCGAAACTTGATCAGAGGCTTATAAAATTTTTCGTAATATTTCAAATATTTCATTTTTTGAACAGTACCACACGCCCGTGTGGTTTAGAAACACACCCATAAGACACGCCCGTGTCCTCTACCAGTGTACTTCTCTGACTTATTGCAAATGAACAAACCAGTTTCACACGGCCAACTCACACGCCTGTGTGCTTAGCCCGTGTGGATTTATTTTCAATTCGAACCTAGTGCAGTTTTCACACAGCCAAGCACATGCCCGTGTGCAATCACCGTGCTCTTCACACGACTGAGACACACGCCCATGTCTCTACCCGTATGGCCATACTTGGGGATTCTGTTTTCATAATTTAAGATGCAGGGGACACACGGCCTAATCACATGCATGTATATAAATCGTGTGTCTCACACTGTCTGATCACATGTCCATGTGACAGGCCATGTGGACACAAAATGAACCTCATAACTCAATTTTACCACCCTGCAAGTTTTGAATAACAAGTAACTTAAAAATCCATTCCAAAACATGATTAAACACATCTAATACACAATAAATCTCCAGTATAACGATTTAACTCATGTAATTTCAATAACTATTTAACATAGAATTTCCAAACATTATACTTAAATACCATCCAAATCCATTCAAAATAAACTATATAAAAGACTATATTATAAACATAAACTTTGCTTATATAGATTAACCTTTATCATTCTTATACTAGTAGCATTCATATTCAAAATAACTTCAAAATACAACCTAGGTACATGCCATTTCTCAAGATAAGATACATCACCAAGTATTTGAGTTTGGGAGTTGACTTGGATGTTGAGTTTTTAGTCACTTTTTTACCTAACCTGCGCACAAAAATAAACAGTACGCTGAGTATTCCCTCAGTGGTATTTGTATAAACCAACACTTAAACAATTATTAATGCAAAATGTGTTTAAGCTACTAATTTCAAATCTCATAGCACTAATTATTTTCAAGGTTCTTTTTCAATGAAATGTTCAGTTTAATTTAATATCAATCAATAACAGTTGAATTCCAGTACAGCAGCACAGTCATTCAGTTGTCCAGTACGGTAATTTACCCCTATTAACATAACTCGAACCTTGGTGGATACACGGATCCAACCATCACACCAGTACGACACATTGTGCCTCATCGGCTTTGCCGAAGTAAACAATAGTAGTACGGTACATTGTACCTCATCAGATTAAACCGAAGTAACAGAAACAGTATGACACACAAAGTGCCTCATCGACACAAAGTCAAAGTAACAGTATGACACTATTAGTGCCTCATCGACTCAAGGTCAAAGTATCTCTGTTCACTTCCAATCCTATGGCATGTCAATTATATCCAACCTAGCCCGATACTGTTAATAGGGTATTTATTTCATTTTAAATTTTTAGATAACAGTCAATATACATTTCAATTCAAATACTCACTACTCAATTCGATTCAATACAATAGTAATAATACTTACCTCTACACTACTTACCATATATATATAATAATTCCAATATTAATTATTAAGTTTGGTTTATAGAAATACAAACCGTAATTTTTCAAATTACTCCTCGTCAGCCTTCTCTTTTCCTTTCTTTGTCGATGTCTCCGGTACTACGCTAGCTACGGAAATTAAACAATTTATACTATTAATACAATATCAATTCACAATAATAATTGAATTTCTATTTAATTCACACCTTAATTTTCAATTTAATCCTAATTAACACATTTGCATTTATCACTCAATTCATACTTCATTACTATTCAATTTCCTATCATATTCACCTTCAACATTAGATATCCATGGTAAAACCCTAATTTCAAGTTTCTTTAAATTTAGTCCCTCAAACATAAAACTTATAGCTTCCTTTACAATTTAATCCCTTAATCAATTCTAACTTGATATTTATTCAATTAAACAATTTGTTCAACATAACCTATGTCTAAAATAATCTAACTTTCAAAATTTTCACTTACATCAAGCAATATTTGTCTCTAGGACTCCAAAAACATCAAAATTATAAAGAAAGGGACTTAATTGACTTACCAATTTAAGCTTGAAGCTTCAAATCCCAAATTTTCCCTTTTTCTTTTCGTTCTCTTTTCTTTCCCCTATTTCATTTTCACTTCTTGTTCTTTTTCTTTGTTTTATTTCTTTATTTCTTTATATTTTATTATATTCTTATTATTTTATTATATGCTTAAGTATTAAGTGTATATATATGTATCTTATACATACACATGGATTAATATTTTCTATACATTTGGCACTATTCCCTTTTATGGTTTATTTACTAATTTAGTCCCTTCACTTTTCTTTAGTCTACAATTAAACTTTTATACTATATTCAATCTAGTCCTTACACTAAATTAACTTTAATTCAAGCTAATTCACCTAACCAAAATTTAATTAATCACTCAACTAACATTCATAAATATTTCTAATAAATATTTACGAACCCAATTTTCAAAAATAATAAGCCAGAAACACGATTTTCGATACCCATAAATTTCGGGTCAGTACATTTCTCCCCCCTTAATAAATTCCATCCTCGAATTTACCTTAAAAGTGATAGGTATATTGGGATCTCATTGTATCCTCTAGTTCCTATGTGGCTTCCTCAATATTATGACTTTTCCACAATACTTTCACTAAGGGAACCCGTTTGTTACGCAATTCCTTTACCTTTCGGGCTAGTATTTTAACCGATTCCTCTCTATATGACAAATCAGGTCAAATTTCAATATTCTCTATAGAAATAATATGATATGGATCTGATCGATATCTTCTGAGTATAGAAACATGAAAAACATCGTGAATCTTCTGTAATTCTAGAGGTAAAGCCAATTGATAGGCAACCGGTCTAACTCTTTCCACAATCTCATATGGTCCGATAGAACGTGGACTTAATTTACCTTTTCGACCAAATCTCAAAACTTTCTTCCAATGAGAGACTTTGAGAAAGACTTTGTCCCCGACTGAATACTCAATGTCCCAACGTTTCCATCTGCATACGATTTCTGTCTGTCAAAAGCTACTTTCAATCTTTCTCGAATCTTCTTGACAGTACTTTCTGTTTCTCGAATCAACTCTGGTTCAACCACTTTCTTCTCATTTAATTTTGTCCAACACACTGGTGATTGACATCTTTGACCATATAGAGCTTTATACGGAGCCATTTGAATACTTGATTGAAAACTATTATTATATACAAATTCAGCTAACAGTAAATAACGTTCCCACCAGATTCAAAACCAATGATACAAACCCAGAGCATATCTTCTAAAATCTGGATAACTCTTTCTGACTGTCCATCAGTCTATGGATGGAAAGCTGTACTAAAATGAAGTCGAGTACCAAGAGACTCATGCAATTGTTTCCAAAATCTCAAAGTAAACCACGGATCCTAATCTAAAATTATCGATACAGGAATACCATGCAGTCTCACAATTTCTCGGATATAAGTTTTTGCAAGTTTCTGAAGTGACCAATCCATTCTAACTGCCATAAAATAAGCTGACTTTGTAAGCCGATCAACAATCACCCAAATAGCATTTTTCTTAATTGATGACAATGGTAACCCTGTTACAAAATCCATTCTAATGCAGTCCCACTTCCATTCAGGAATGCTAATAGGCTGAAGTAAACCTGTTGGAACCTGATGCTATCTTTAACTCACTAACATGTCAAACGTTTAGCCACAAATTCCACTATATCCCTCTTCATAGCTAGCCACCAATCCAATTCCCGTAAATCTCGGTACATTTTTGTTCCTCTAGGATGTAATGCAATTGGACTATCATGTGCTTCTCGGAGTATTAACTCTTTCAGTTCTAAACATTTGGAGCACAAATTCGATTACGAAATCTTAGACAATCATGATCATCAATGTTAAAATTCTCTGTGACACCACTCTGAACCATTTCTTTCCTCTTCATTAGCTTGTCATCTTCTAGCTGAGCTGACTTAATTTGTTCGAACATCACTGGTTTAATTCTTAGTTCAGCCAGTAAGCCTCCATCATCATTAATGCTGAGTTGTGCAAACATTGCTCGCAAATCAATTGCTGCTTTTCTAGTCAATGCGTCAGCTACCACGTTAGCTTTACCCGGACGACAGTCAATAACACAATCATAATCTTTTAAAAGTTTTATCCACCGACGCTATCTCAAATTCAATTCTTTCTGTGACAGAAGATACTCGAGACTTTTATAATAAGTGTAAATATAGCATTTTTCACCGTATATATAATGCATCCAAATCTTTAGAGCAAAAATCACAGCCGCTAGTTCCAAATTATGAGTCGGATAATTACGTTCATGCGGTTTCAACTGTCGAGAAACATAAGCTATCACTTTCCCACTTTGCATTAGTACACATCTAAGGCCATTTAAAGAAGCGTCACTATACACAATGAAATCTTTTCCCAATTCTAGTAAAGTTAAAATCGGTGCCTCCGTTAACATTTGCTTCAACGTTTCAAAACTTTTCTGACACTGATCATTCCAGATAAATGGAACATTCTTTTGCAATAACTTTGTCATCGGTAAAGCTATTTTTGAAAACCATTCACGAACCTTCGATAATACCAAGCCAATCCAAGAAAACTACCTACCTCTGACACATTTTTGGGAGTTTTCCACTGAAAAATTGCATCAATTATCTTTGGGTCCATTCTAATTCCATCTACTGATACCACATGACCAATAAATACCACTTCTAACAGCCAAAATTCACATTTACTCAATTTCCATACAATTGTTTCTCTCGTAATGTTTGCAAAACAATTCGAAGATGCTGATCATGATCAGATTCAGACTTTGACTATACCAAAATGTCATCAATAAAGACTAATACAAATTGATCCAAGTACAGTTGAAAATCCAATTCATAAGATCTATAAAAGCAACTGGACCATTTGCTAATCCAAATGCTATCACCAAGAATTCATAATTCCCATACCGTGTTCGAAACGCTGTCTTTGGTACATCACTTTCCTTCACCTTTAACTGATAGTAGCCCGATCTTAAATCAATCTTCTAAAACACAGAAGCTCCTTTCAACTAATCAAATAAATCATCAATGCGAGGTAACGGGTATTTATTCTTGACGGTCACCTTGTTCAAATGTCGATAATCAATACATAACCTCATCAAACCATCTTTCTTCTTAACAAATAACATTGGAGCTCCCCATGGTGATGTACTAGGTCGTATAAAACGTCAATCCAATAAATCGTACAGTTGTACTTTCAACTCCTTCAATTCAATAGGTGACATTCGATATGGAGGTATTGACACTGGATCTGTACCCGAGAATACTTGATCACAAATTCAATTTCTCGATTAAGTGGTAATCCAGGTAACTCTTCAGGGAATACATCAGGAAATTCACATACAGTTTGGATTTTGCTACATTTACTCTCTACTGTATCGGAATTAATAACATATGCTAAGAAACTAGCACAACCTTGATAAAGAAGCTTACTAGGTTTAATCGCTGAGATTATACAAACTGTTCCACTGGTCCGAATACCATTTACTTCAATCTGATCACTGTTTTCATTCTAAACAGTGAACTTCTTTTTATCGCAATCTAAAATTACCCATGTTCTAATAGCCAATCCATGCCCAGTATAATGTCAAAGTCGCCAAATGGCATAATCAGTAAATTAACAGGAAAATTTTTATCTTGAATCAGTAACGGACTTTTTCGACATATTCGATTCACTAACATTGCTTGCCCTAAAGGACTAGGCACCTCTACTGTTACTCTTAACAGTTCAAGTTTTAATTTCTTGCCTCAACTAGTTTTGAATTACATAAGAATGGGACGATCCTGAGTCTATTAAAACATAAATGGGTTCTGAATGTAATAGAAATATACCTGCCACCACATCGTGTGCATCCCTTTCTTCACGAGTTTTTATAACATATACCCATGCTGGGGCTCTAGCTTCCTATTGTTGAGTGGAAACTTCACTTGTTCTTCTAGCACCTCCTCCACTAACTGAACCATCTCTGCTTGACCCTCGACCTTTGGAAGCAAATTCAGATCTCTGCGATATTGTTGGTGCTGCTTTATCAATCTTTGAACAATATTTTACAAAATGATCAGTGGATCCAAATTAGAAACAACCTCTAGTTAATCTCAAACATTCACCCTGATGTTTATTCCCACAATGTTGACATTCCAGAATTTCAATATTTCTAGATGGCCCTTTGACGCTACTAGTGGAAATTGTCGTCTGTCTACCACGATTTCTGTCACTTCTATTCTATCTGTTCTAGAACCAAATCTTCTACTGCTTTGAAATTCCTTTGATCTCTTAGGTGGTGGATTAGAGCTTGTAGTTCTGGGACGCTTCCCAAGTGAACGAGAAATTTTAGGCTTTTTATCTAACCCCAATACTTGTTCAACCATTTTAGCTCTTTCAATTAAATCGAAAAATTCAGTAATTCGTAGACACACCAATTGTAGTCGTAATTCATCAAGCAATCCTTGTAAAAACTGTTTGCATCTATCAGCTTCAGCTAGTACAAATTCAGTTGCATATCTACTCAATCTCAAAAATTCCCATTCATAATCTGCTACAAACATCACAACTTGTTTCAACATTCAGAACTCATGTTTTCTGTCTTCCAAATACAATTCTCCCAAATATTTCTTTTAAAATTCTCTTAGAAAGAATTCCCAACTTATTTGTTTCTTTGATACATGTTGAGTTACTGATTCCCACCATACGTAAGCTCCTCCTTGTAATAAAGAAACGGTACACAATAAGCTTTCATGTGGGGTACATTCCAGTTGCTTCAAAATTCTTTTTTTAGTTTCTATCCAGTTTTCAGCTATAGACGGGTCAACTCCCTTTGGTCCCAGAAATTTGGTAGCACCATACTTCCGCAACTCTTTAATTGGAGCTCGTCGAGTTGTAGGAGTAGGAGTTATAATAGGTATAGTTCCTACTGCTCTTTGAAGAGCATCAACTATCACTCTGAGTATCTCTATATTATCTCTTTCTCTAGTATCACTCCTTTCAACATTTGGCGGTTGATTACCTATCAGATTTACACTAGGCGTTGCAAATTCTAATTCATTCATATCATACGGTTCATCATCTTCACTATACATTTCTTGATCATTTTCTTCAATATTTTCGTTAGGCATCTTTAACTATAAAATATAAACAACGATGATTTCGTATATATATCAGCATCGAATCCCGACTCAAATTTAACTCAACAATAACATGTACCTCTGGACTCAATTCCGAGCTCGATTTAGTCTGAGAATCGGCTAAACTTAATAGCTCTGATACCACTAAATGTAACACGCTCTAACCCTTTTCTAACATTAGAATAGGATTATGGAGCATTATTGATCATTACAGTTTATAACAAAAATTATATAAAATTAATCATTATATAATCAGTAATTTATTTATTAAACCTTTTGTAGACATTCAGGGCCCAATTAAGATATTAGAAATAAATCGGAACCTGATCAGAGGCCCATAAATTTTTCGTAAAATTTCTAATATTCATTCTTTGAACAGTACCAATCACCCGTGTGCTTTAGAGACACGCTCGTGTTGCCACCCTGTGTGACTCCCACGGCTTGGACACACCTGTGTCCTCTACCCGTGTACTTATCTGACTTATCGCAAATGAACAAACTAGTTCATATAGTTAAGCTACTAATTTCAAATCTCATAGCACTAATTATTTTCAAGGTTATTTGTCAATGAAATGTTCAGTTTAATTTAATACCAATCAATAAAATTGAATTCCAGTACAGTAGCACACTCATTCAGTTGTCTAGTATGGTGATTTACCCTTATTAACATAACTCGGACCTTGGTGGATACACGGATCCAACCATCACACCAGTACAGCACATTGTGCCTCATCGGTTTTGCCAAAGTAAACAATAACAGTACGGTACATAGTACCTCATCGGATTAAACTGAAGTAGCAGAAATAGTACGACACACAAAGTGCTTCATCGTCACAAGGTCGAAGTAACAGTACGACACTATTAGTGTCTCATCAACTCAAGGTCGAAGTATCCCTGTACACTTCCAATCCTATGGCATTCCAATTATATCCAACCTAGCCCGATACTATTAATAGGGTATTTATTTCATTTTAAATTTTAGATAACAGTCAATATACATTTCATTCAAATACTCACTACTCAATTCAATTCAATACAATAGTAACAATACTTACCTCTACACTCCTTACCATATATATATAATAATTGCAATATTAATTATTAAGTTTCGTTTATAGAAATACAAACCGCAATTTTTTGAATTACTCCTCGTCAACCTTCTCTTTTCGTTTCTTTGTCAGTGTCTCCAGTGCTACGTTAGCTATGGAAATTAAACAATTATACTATTAATACATTATCAATTCACAATAATAATTGAATTTCTATTTAATTCATACCTTAATTTTCAATTTAATCCTAATTAACACATTTGCTTTTATCACTCAATTCATACTTCATTACTATTTAATTTCCTATCATCTTCACCTTCAACATTAGATATCCATGGTAAAACCCTAATTTTAAGTTTCTTTAAATTTAGTCCCTCAAACATAAAACTTTAGCTTCCTTTACAATTTAATTCCTTAATCAATTCTAACTTGATATTTATTCAATTAAACAATTTTTCAACATAACCCATGTCTAAAAATCAACTAACTTTCAAATTTCCACGTACATCAAGTAATATTTGTCTCTAGGACTCCAAAACATCAAAATTATAAAGAAAGGGACTTAATTGACTTACCAATTTAAGCTTGAAGCTTCAAATCCCTAATTTTCCCTTTTTCTTTTCTTTCTCTTTTTCTTTCCCCTATTTCGTTTTCACTTCCTATTCTTTTTCTTTGTTTTTATTTCTTTATTTCTTTCATATTTTCTTATATTCTTATTATTATATTATATGCTTAAGTATTAGCATATATATGTATATTATACATACACATGGATCAATATTTCTATACATTTGAACTATTTCTTTTATGGTTTATTTACTATTTAGTCTCTTCACTTTGCTTTGTCTATAATTAAATTTTACACTATATTCAATCTAGTCCTTACAATAAATTAACTTTAATTCAAGCTAATTCACCTAGCCAAAATTAATTAATCATCAACTACATTCATAAATATTTCTAATAAATATTTACGAACTTGATTTTCTAAAATAATAAGCCAGAAACACGATTTTTGATACCCATAAATTTTGGGTTATTACAAATTTGAGGTTAGATCGAGGAAAAGAAAAGGTTTCAGATTAGTAGACTTTATACACGAACAAGTGTCGAGGTAAGTTCATGTAACTTAATCGGGCATGTCATTATGTTAATGAATGTTGTGTTTGTATGTAATGTGAGTTATGTTGATGTGCTTTACTTGTATGCTATGATGGAACATTGATACATGCTTGAAATGGTGATAAAAGGTTAAGTTCTGATTGAATGTGAATTTCGGTGATTATATGCGCTTTCCCGAAACTAATAAGGTCATGTATTTGTTACGGGCGAGATTTAGTTCAGACGAGTAATCCCATTGACCTTGTTATAGAAAGGATTTAGCCTAGATGGGTAATCTCAATATAATACCTCTCGAGCATACGTTATGATTAGGGTTTAACCTGGACTGGTAATCTAATCGGGCTCTCTGAGCTACTTGCTCTCTGAGCTTTTTATAAGATTAGCTGTGGTATCCTGTTTAGTTAAGTGCTCGGGAGGTCGGTTGTTCCTAAGGGTACTTGAATAGGATTCGTTATTGATCGTACCTCAAGTGTACTACTTAAGATATCAGAATTAGATTCACGGATAAACTCTTGACATGATTGATTTTGGATGATTGATATGTTTGAAGGTATGATTGAGCTATCTGTTTTACTTGTTGATTTTTTGCTGACTAACTGTTGATTGATGCTGTGATTGGAATTAGCCATGGTGGACTAATTGTTGCGATTTATAGCAGATTGGTAGTTTAGTTTCGTATCGACTTACTGAGCGTATGTTATCGTTATTTTCCCTATTTATAGTGCTCGGAAGCTCGCGAGGCTTGGAGATCACTGGAGCATCGTCACACTATCAAACTAGTCATTTTGGGTATACTAAGTAGAATCATTTTGGTATAATGGCATGTATAGGACACTCAACCAATAGTGGCTTGAAAATGATATTTTGTACCTAGCCATTGGAATGGCTAGTAATGTTTATTTTGGTATGATTAAGTAGGTTATGATGATTATTCCATATGTGATATGTTATGTATAAGTGATCAAATAATGCTATTGCTTAAGTTATTCCAAGGTAAGTTTATAAACACATATACATGTAGTGATATGCTTGTTAAATGATGTGGATTGCTCAATTTAAATGCTTGAATTGGTTGGTTTGGGGATGTGTGTTTCAAGTGCTGGTCTTGGGTGAAATTTTGAGTGTAGAAATGGCTTCATTTTGTCCACAGGGTAGACACACGAGCGTGTGTCTAGACAGTGTGTGACACATGGCCTGGTACACAAGCGTGTGCTTGGCCGTATGAAAACCATGTAGTTTGAAATGAGATATAAATTCAATAATTCCACATGGGTAGGGACACGGGCGTGTGCATTGCTCCACACGGGCATGTGAGGTTTAACCTAGAAAATTTTCCAAGAACTTTCTCAAGTCTCGGTTTAGTCTCAACCTTTCTCAACGTATGTTTTGGGTCTCGTTGGTCCATAGTAGGGACATTAAGATGTCATTCGATTAGTTTAAATTGGAACAGAATTTACAACCCGTATTTCCTGAAAATGTTATAGTACATGTCTGGTCATCCTCGTACCTGGTCCCGATCTCGTGTACGAGTAAGGGACGTTACATTTATTGGTATCAGAGCTACTACTTCGTCAGTTCTAAGACTACTGTAGAATGCATCAAGTTTAGCTGTACATGCCATTATATGAACGTGATAGTGTGACATCTCCTAACTATTTAATCGTCTTTGAATATAGTAAATGCCTTCCACTCAAGCACACGAGAGTCCGAGGGAGCTGAGAGCATGCTCCAGCTTCCATCAACGAGCTGTTTCTCATAGTAGTAAAGGCTTATGTCTGAATGCCGGGAAGAGGCCAGAGCCGTCTTCTTGATATGATGGATGAGTGGTTTGGGGATTATTTGAGGAATTTCCCCAATATACCACGACTCCCCCGCCCCCTAACTGACTTGATGAGGAAGTGCCATGAGGTATGGCACCTGTAAGAATTGGTAAGCGTCTGTAAACAAGATTAAAAGTATGGGGCTAAAGAATTTAGGGCTAAGATTGATGATGATGCTAAACGAGCCGAGTTCTTGCTTGAGAACACTACACGAGTATTGGACGAGTTATTTATACACCTGAGGATGTTTAAAGTGTGTTGTATCTCTCTTAAAGGATACTGGATACCACTGGTGGAAGACTATATCTTCAGCGGTGCCAAGGGAAAACATCACTTGGGAATTTTACAAGCAAGAGTTTAAGAAGAATACATCAATCAGAGGTCCTAGACTCAAAGCGAAAGAAGTTCCTGAACTCAAACAAGGAAATAAGACTGTATCAGAATATGAAAGGGAGTTTGTAAGACTAACTCGATATGCGAGTAAATGGGTTCAAACAGAGTCAGAAATGTGTAAACGCTTTGAGGAAGGTCTGAATGAGGAAATCAATCGTTAATTGGGATCCTAGAGATACAAGAGTTTGCTGCATTAGTTGATCAGGCAAGAAGGTCGAGGAAGCTCATAATGAAAGGAAGCAATCTAAGAGAGAAGCTCGAGTTACGAGCAAGAGATTCAGCAGTAGGACTCTTCAATTCCACAAGAAATCAATGAGCCAAATGAATGCTCTACTTTATCGGTAGGGTATTCGGTAGAGCGAAAAGCTCCAAATGACATAATCAGTAAGTCTTTTCCCTGGTGGTGACTAGTGTGGGAAGTGTTGATGACCAAAAGCCGAAGTGTAAAAAGCTGCAATAAATTTCACTTTGGAGATTGCTAGATGAAGAGTGGTGCGTGCGTTAGATGTGGTTCTCTAACCACTTCCTTAGAGATTGCCTAGAGCAAATTGATAAAGAGATGGAATAGTCCTGAAGTCGAGTACTTCTACTCCATGAGGTAGACTCCGAGATATCCTGGAAGTGCTAGTACAGTAGAGTTACGGCAAAGACACTGTGAAATCAAAGGCTCGAGCCTCGACAAGAACGTATACAATATACGCTCGAGAGGAAGCCTCTGCTCTTAACGTCATCATGGTACCTTTTCTCTTTTAATACTTGTGTTGTTGCTTAATTGATCCGAGATCGACGCATTCATACATTTCATGAGATTAGTGTCTAGTATTATATATCCATTAACCTACAGAATTTATAATCAGAGTGTCGAACCCATTAGGCAAGTCAGTCCTAGTTGATAAGTCTGTAAGAATTGCCTTTGACGATTCAGGGTAATTGTTTTCCGGCTAACCTTATGTTATTGCCATTGATGAGTTTGATGTAATATTAGCATGGATTGGTTAGCCTTGCATGATGTAATTGTAAATTGTAGTAGTCCTGCATGATGTAATTGTAACTGTGGCAGTAAGTATTTGAGCTGAAGTTCCAGATGGTGAGACTCTACGAGTTGATTCAAGAGAATTGGATAACCGTCGGTTGTAATCAAGCAATGATTGCTCAGAGATATATAAGAAAAGGGTACAAAGCCTACCTTGTTTTTGTACTGAAACACTAAGAAAACGTAGTTGAAGGTTGAGTCCGTACCAATAGTATGTGAATATTCAGATGTGTTCCTGGAGGAATTACCCCGGATTACCTCCTGATAGAGAGATAGAGTTTGGGTATTGAACTGGTGCAGGAACAACCCCTATTTCTATGCTCCATACAGGATGGACCAACCAAGTTGAAAGAATTAAATGCACAGCTGCAAGAACTAACGGATAAAGTTTTTCAAGGCCAAGCTTTTTGCCTTGGGGTGCTCCCGTATTATTTGTAAGGAAGAAATATGGTTCAATGAGGCTATGTATAGATTATCGACAGCTGAACAAGGTAATATCAAGAATAAGTTCCTTTGCCAAGATCGATGATTTGTTCACAGTTGAGGGAACCACTGTTTCTCTAAGATAGACCTGAGATTTGGCTACTTCTTGCGAGTTAAGGAATCGGATGTGCCTAAGACAGTTTCAGAAGAGGTAAGGTCATATGAATTCCTTGTATGCCATTTGGTAAGAATGCACGCGTTTTATGGACTAATAAATAGGATATTTCAGCATACTTGGACAGTTCATCATTGTGTTATTAGACATTTTGTTCTATTCAGGATAACAAACATGCGAAGCATTTGAGGAGGTGTTGCAAGCCTTAGGGAAAGCAATTGTATGCTAAGTTTAGCAAGAGTGATTTTGGCTCCAGAAGTAGGGTTTGGGGTCATTTGTTTCGGGTGATGGTATCCGAGTTGATCCAAGTAAGATCTCTGCTATTGTCAAATGGAAACCACCTAAAAGTGTAACCGAGGTTAGAAGCTTTTTGGGCTTAGCGGTTACTACGAAGATTTTGTGAAAGGATTTTCTATAATAGCAAATCAATGACGAGGTTGTTAGAGAAAGATTTGAAGTTTGAATGGATAGAAAAGTGTCAGCAGAGTTTCGAGAAGTTGAAGACATTGTAGTCTGAAGCTCCAGTTCTAGTATTACCTGAGTCGAGAAAAGAGTTTGTGGTCTACATTGATGCGTCTTTAAATGGACTAGGTTGTGTACTTATGAAATATGACAAAAGTGATAGCCTATGCTTCATGACAGTTGAAGCCACACGAGAAGAATTATCTGACGCATAACTTTAGAGCTTCCACCACATTGTTTTTTGCCTTAAAATCTGGAGGATTACTTATATGGTGAGGCTGTCGTAATATTCACAGACCAAAGAGTTTTGAAGTATTTGATGCCTCAGAAAGAATTGATCTGAGAACAATCAGAGATGGTTAGGATTAATTTAAATATTTTGAGTTAATCATCGATTATACCTGGGAAAAGGGGATGTGGTCGCCGACGCGTTAAGCAGAAATCTTTGTTTGCATTGAGGGTCATGAACGGTCAATTGGCGTTGTTTAATGATGGTTTGGTCCTTGGCAGAGCTAAGGGCTAGGCCGACATTTCTTCAGGAAATTTATGATGCTTAGACTAATGATAGTGACTACAAGCTAAAGAACTCAATGTGAGGCGAGTATCAATCAGATTTTTAGATCGGTTCTGATGGATGTTTGATGTTCAAGGATAGAGTTTGTGTACAAGGAGCAATGAAATTAATTCGAAAAATCTTGCAAGAGGCACATGATAGTCGTTTGTCTATTAATCTGGGAAGTACAAATGTACAATGATTTGAAGAAAATGTAATGGTGGACGGCATGAAGAGAGACATCTCCAAATTTGTATCAAATGCTTGATATGTTAGCAAGTCAAAGCTGAACATCAAGTATTCAGGTTTATTACAGCCTGTGATGGTTTCCAAATGGAAGTGGGACAGAATCATTATGGATTTCGTGACATGGATACTATTGAACCCGAAAAAGAAGGATGCTAAATGGGTTGTAATTGATAAGTTGACAAAGTCGGCTCATTTATTTCGGCAAGAACAGATTATTCAGTTGACAAGTTGGCCGACTTGTATATATCTAAGATCGTGAGATTACACGGGGTGTAACACCCGAACCCGAAACCGAACCGGAGTCGAACACGAGGTGTTAACTGACTTTAACCCCTTATAAAATTTATTTTCCAGACACTGCCAATCTGTGTACTAGTCGTTTTAAAAATCATATCTTGAGTTTCGTAACTCGAAAATCAGTTTCGTAATTTTTCCCAGAAACTACACCTCATGTGCCCATCTATGTATTTTTTCTAGAATTTTTGGTCGGGCCAATTAGTACAGTTTATTAGTCAAAGTCTCCCAAGTTGCAGGGGGTCGACTACAACTGACCTTTGCCATACGACTAGGATATCTCCCTGCACGGGGCTTCAATACTGATGCCGTTTGTTTCTATGAAAACTGAACTCAGAGAGGGATCTGTACATAATATGGTACGACCCCTAATTATCTCTGGTTAATTTATAATGAATTTCAAAGTCGGGAGCAGGGAATCCAGAAACCGTTCTGGCCCTGTCCACAAAATCTGATTATTCTTAATATACTGCCCATATGATCTTTTCGTTACTTTCCTCATGAAACAGACTCATCGAGCTTCGATTACAATAATTATTCATCAATTAATTCTCATCCTAACTATTTTTAGTGATTTTCAATCTCATGACACTGCTGCTGCCAGCATTCTGTTACGAAAGTAACTAGGTCCATTTCATGCATACCCTTGATCCAACTCAATCGAACATTGTGCCATTTTCGCATGGCTTAAAGTTACATGCAAGTTCAACAAACGTAATAGTTTACATGCCAAATGATGACTTCTGGGAATGACGGGCCTGACCCCAAAAATAGATGAGTCCAAGCAACCTATAATGGGTGACAAGGAACACCGAGTGAGTTTATACTCGTAAGTCATAAGCAATGCATACCTGCCATCAATAACATTATCACAAGGAAACAAAAATGGAACGAGACAATTTACTCCATCCATACGAACATACCATAGTTCCTCCAACCTAGTCGATTCAATTTCATATCAATTCATGCATCAATTCCATATACTCATCAATAGGACATTGAAGCATTTTCATAATCAATTTTTTTCGTTACAATCAAGATAAACGGCTTTCACCCATCTAACGATAAATTTTATGTACGTGACTTCAAGATATGTCACATAGGTTAAATTACCACTCACACCAAGTATAAGATAGCACTATTAGCCATGTACTCAAGACACTTACCCGATCCGCTGTCCGCGATCGACTCAATAGTGTCGCACACACATATAAGTGTCCATAATGATTCACGAATGTATATTGAGTCCGGCACACTCAGTGCTATATAATCAACTCGCACACTTAGTGCTACGTAATCAAATCGGCACACTTAGTGCTACATATAGTCAAAACTCGACACTTAGTGCCGCATGGTCAATTCGCAACTTAGTGCATCATATTCATTTCGCACAACTTAGTGCAACATAGTCAATCGCACACTTAGTGCTGTAACAATTTAATCCCGCGCACTTAGCGCCAAATCTCATGGTCATAAATGGTTATACCCCGCACGTTTAGTGCCGAGATCAACAACTCAGTACATATTACCTTTTTCTTTTCATTCAACAATTTCATCAATCACATACGTACATGCATATATATATATATGTATATTTATTCATTCCTTCAGACATCAATACATAAAACATTATGACCATTTGAAATAATAAACCAACTACATGCTTAATGACTTACCTCGTGTTGGGTAAGACGGTTCCAACTCGGCTACTCGATAACCTTTTCTTTGCCTTTGCTCGATTCACCCTCCTTTAACTCCTTGAGCTAAATCAATAATTTAACTAGTTAACCATCCTTGCTAAACTTCATTCTTCAATTGCACATGCATATGTATGTTTGTATATTCGGCAATGACAATGGTAACTTAGCAACCCTTAATTTAACTTATAATTGTTCGTAACACATTTAAAGCATCCACTCCATTCCATCATTTTAAAGCACATACATTACTCAATATTATCCAAATTCACATTCGGCATTTCCAAAACACAATGCGATTTCATTCACTCATCTCTAATGTTAATTAAGAAATGCCGAATGTCACCAACTAAATGGCATACACACACACCCCACATGTATAAAAGTCATCCACACCACCTATAGCTCATTCGGCCTTCACCCTTACTAAGTTTTCCCATTCTTTTGTCGGTTATATATACATAGTCCTAAGGTAGTATCACGAATGGGCTTACATATATATGTATATATATATATAGCCGAATATGCAAAGCTTAACTCAACATCACATAAGCTCCTAAGTGATGGCCGAATATGTATATCTATATATATTCATCAACTATACTATTACCTTTAATTTATCTAATCACACAATTTCATCTCATGAATACTTGACCCATTTCTCACAAAAATGAAACAACAACTAAAATGAACATCCCATTTTTACCCCATATGGCCGATTACTTCATTAGTTACCAAGCTAACAATTCAACAATTTCAACCTCATTACAACCTCTACCTATCCAATATAACATGAACACAATCCTCCACCCCTAAATTAGATTCGGCAATCACTTAACCCTTTAACCTTAACTTTCAAGTTAAAAGCAATTAACCACTCACCATATCCTACATTACTATCCATTTTAATGACATTAACACATCTACTAAGAGTTTCAAGCTTCTTGGCCGAATTTCAACCTCAAAATCCTAAGTCTAATCTATAGGATGAGTAGAATTTGAACTAACCATCTCAAACATGCATAGATTTTCAAGAATCATTCAATACATACCTCATTCTAGCCATCTTCCAAGCCAAAATCCAATAACCAAATCTCCCTTCCTTCTCCTCACTCACGGCAATAGCCAAAGAAAAAAAAAGATGAACACTCCCTCTTCCCTCCTTATTTTATTCATCTCTTCCTTTTTAATTCCTTTCTTTAATTTATTTTAATTTTTACCAATATTAAATAATAAACAACATAAACTTGGAGGAATGGAGTCATGCTTGGCCGGCCACTTATCAAGAATTGGGCACTTTGACATGCAAGTCCCCTTTTTCTTCCACATGCACTAATAGGTCCTCATGCATTGACCTATCACATTTTAAAATTTTCTCATATAAGTCCTATTGACTAAATTCACATGCAATCGACTAAATCGAAGCTTGAAATTTTCACACATTCATGATTACATATTCTAGACAATAAACATCACATTCAAACCTTTCGGTGACTCGGTTTAGCGGTCCCGAAACCACTTCCCGACTAGGGTCAATTTTGGGCTGTCACACCTCCCTCACTTAAGAAATTTTTGTCCTCGAAAATCTTACCGGTAGGTTTGGATATCGTTCTTTCATCGAGCTCTCGGTTCCCAGGTTACTTCCTCGATCCCGTGTTTGA